>NW_028173239.1:0-17000 GCF_963971535.1 Notolepis coatsorum | reverse complement strand
TCAAAATCGAGCAAGTGGCGGAGCCGCGGGAGTCGCGAGACGCTCTGGAAACGCTCTGAGCGCGCATATTTTTTATTTTCAAAACGGTCCGCCTTGAAAAAAAACGTTGTGTCTGTGGACACGGCGCCTTATAGAGTGGAAGCAGCAGCATGTCTATAAACTACGTGTCCTTAATCCAAAACAGGCTGAAAAACAGCTTCAACGACCTTCCTTCTACTAAACAGGAACATTTGTTTCGTTTCTGTACAAAAAGCCAACCTTCTGACGCAGTTTACTTGCGAGGTTATCTAAACATGGCATTCAAACATAAATATGTCTAGGGTTCCTAGAAATCTGAACCATCTTTCTGAACTAACTAACTATTTATTCTATCCGAACACAGTGGGGGGTGTTTAGCTGACGATCTTCTCCACAGACACTCAGAGCACCAACACAGTTGAATACTGTACCACACCACTCTACTGTCCCCTACGGTTTCGACTAGACCTCATGCCATGCCGTTAAATCATTCATGTACATAGTACTGCATGTTGATAGAGGAGGGTGATATATTCATGGTATTTATGATGGTATGGTATTTATTTATGGCTAACGCGTGTCGCCCGCTCTCTCCGGTGGGGTCCTGCTGTCCTTGCGATGAGATTGTCAGCTAAACCCCTCGAGCGCATTAAGGAAAGAGAGTCTTAAAGGAACACGCCAACATTATGGGACATGCACTGTAGTGTTGTTCTCCAGTGTCAGACAAGAAGATAGAGACCAATTTCCTCTCTGTGAGTTCAGCGGAAAGCTATCCGGCTGCAAGCTAGCTTAGCACAAATGAATGGAAGCGGATACGGACCAGCTGGCCAAGCTGTTGGCCAAAAATACCTCTCCCGGAGTTTTAAGCTAGGCTATAGATGGTCTATGGCAGGGGTGGCCAACCCGCGGCTCGCATCCATAAAAAATATATACATTTCTTTTTAATACTATTTTTTTTTTTTTTTTACAATTGTTTTTTAAACTTTTTTTTTTTTTTTTTTATGTCACTCATTCCATAAGGACGTAGAATAAACATTTACATTTTTTTTTAAATGGTCCATTTGCATGTTCTTGGTATCTGAATCTAGGGACATATATGGATCAGTGTCAGAAATAGTGTGTCTGTTACTAGGCTTGAGTAAATTGTAATGAAACAAAGGAGAATATCAATTCTATTTAAAAAAAAATATCCTTGACTGTGAATAACACCATGCTAAAATTGACCAGACCTGAAAAATCTAAGCAAATGAATAAAGGGAAGATGATTAAACAGAAGGTTTTGTAGATACAGTACTGAATTCTGCCATCTTTTTTATAATGTAAATTTCTCCACCATTTTTCATCGTATTGCAACACCGTTTTTTGCAAGACGTTCACAGAAAGGTAGAGAAACTAACTGTGTTCTGTTTTATGGCAATAACGTTCAGGTTTGTGGGAGATAATCCCAAAAAATAAGAGAAATAAAAAAGTAAATCCAGAAGTCAGATGATTGACAGGGGCTGGTGTGAGCTGGGTAGGGTCGTTTTTCGAAATTCGAAAGCCCTGAGTCTCTTCCTTCAAAAGACTACACTCACTTTTGGCTGTGCCACTTCCTCCTGTCAATATGCGGCGGTTTCCGATGCCCTGAGATTTCTATAATCTTATATTTCGCTAATAACAGTTAAAATAATTCGTAAACAAACGTAATGCTGAAAATATACACTTTTACTGTATATCTCTGGCTTTTTGATTGAATTGATTGAAAACTTTATTAACAGATTGCAGAATGGGTACAATACAGTACAGCTCAATACACACAATTGTTAAGGGGATGCAGACCAGAGAAAGACTTTCGTCTTGTTTCCACCAGGGTCCCCCATTTTCAATTCATCAGGACATATATGACATACATGACATACAGATAGTCAGTACTGCTACATCTATACATTTATGACATACCAGATTTGCAAATACAGTACTGTTTGTGATACAGAAGGAGTCAAGAAAAGGGAGTATATACATTTGACGTAGAAACTGTACATTGGAGGAGGTTGGGTGGGGGGGGTTGGGTACACTGGGATATTGACAACCATACTGGGTAATTTACATTGGAGGTGGTTGGGGGGGGGGGGGGGGCACACTGTATAAACAAGCAAAACTGTACATTGAGGGGGGGGAGACTCTGTACAAACAAACAAAATTGTACATTGGACTATTGACAAAACCATACTAGGTAAATGACTGTACATTGGAGGGGGTTGGGTTAGGATATTTACAGGGGCCAGTGTTGAATTGCAGTCTCCCGTAGGTGTCTCTTGAGAGAGGTTTTGAAAGTGGGTAGTGATCCACATTCCTTTACAGCTTTGGGTAGGGCGTTCCACATTGATGTGGCATAATTGCGAAACGTGTTTAGTCCCTTATTTGAGCCGAATCTGGGTTTAACATGATTTGTGGAGCTCCCTCTGGTGTTGTGATCGTGGTATTCACTGACCTTTGGGAAGTATTTTGCCATGTACATGGGTACCTTGGTCGTGTAGTGTATCTTGTAGACCAGGCCCATTGCAAGTTGCTGTACTCTGTCATCTACTCTAAGCCATCCTAGGTTGTCAAAGTGGGCAGGGGTGAGGTGGGTTCTAGGAGTAAGGTCAAGCAGTAGTCTGACCAGTTTGTTTTGAGATGTTTGTAATTTTGTTTTTAGCGCCTTTGAGGTGCTTTGGTACCATGAGGTGCAAGCATAGTCGTAGTACCCCTGAATGAGTGCTCCTGCCAGAGTCTTCAGGGTATTCTTGTTTACCAGAGAGGAGATCCGGTACAAGAACCGAGTTCGTTGGTTGACTTTTTTTATTACATTGGATGCCATTTTGTCACAGGAGAGATTAGCCTCTAGGATGGAACCCAGGTAGGTAATTTCATCTTTCCTTGTGACAATATTGTCACCCACTGTAACTGAGAAGCCGTCGGTCTTGCTGAGTTTGTTATTTGAACCGAAGAGAATGGACTCTGTTTTGCCCATGTGTAATGATAGTTTGTTATCAGCGAGCCATATGCAGATTCTGCCTAGTTCCGAGCTGAGGGTTTTTTCAACCTGTAACTTGTTCTTGTCAGAGACCAGCAGGGCTGAGTCGTCCGCAAACAGGAACAAGTTGCAGTCACAAGCTGACGACATGTCATTTGCATAAATTAGGAACAGTAGCGGTCCTAGTATGCTTCCTTGTGGAACACCACAGCTCACTGTGAGAGGGGGGGATAGGGTACCGTTTACCTCCACCATCTGTTCCCTCCCCTCAAGGTAGGATTGCATCCAGCTCACTGATAGACTATCAAAACCAATTGCTTTTAGCTTGTCAATCAGAATGGAGTGATTGACCGTGTCAAAGGCCTTTTGTAGGTCCAGCATGACCATGCCGCAGTATTTGCCTGCGTCCACCTCTTGTTTGATGTGGTCATTCAAATAGAGAAGGCATGTGTCAGTGGAGTGGGATGTTCTGAAGCCAGATGTTCTGAAGCTTAAGAGGTTAACCCTGTGAGGCCCAAATAAAAAAGACATTAGCAACTTCAGAGGCCAGAGGGTGGGACATATAAACACATTTACTATCAAATAGCATTGTGAGGCTGAACAACAGGACCAATTGTACATGTGCTTAACATTTTTTAAATAAAAATTCTTATTTTAAATGGCTAAAAGTGATTTTGTAATTTTGCAACCGTGGGTCTCACAGGGTACATTTAACCCTGTGAGGCCCAAATAAAAAAGACATTAGCAACTTCAGAGGCCAGAGGGTGAGACCTATAACAAATAGTTATGGCTTGGAAAAACCTGATGGATCCATGAGGCTAGGATAAGCCTTGTGGACCCAACTCTTTAGATGAAGGAACGGGTACATACGCACACAATACACAACCACTGATGGATCCATGGGGCTTGGATAAGTCCTGTGGACCCAACTCTGACCACTGACCACATGAGGGAACGGGTACATACGCACACAATACGCGGCCACTGATGGATCCATGGGGCTTGGATAAGTCCTATGGACCCAACTCTGACCACTAATAAAAACGTAACTACACTAGCGTTATAAGAGCTAACATTGCTACCTACCGTACAAGTGCATTGGTTTAGTGCATTTCCTACTTCCGGTTGCTACTGAGCGGACATGTTTGTGCGGACCTGTTCTCCCAAACTGGTAAGCAAATTACTGTTTTCATGTTTTCATTTTTACGTTATTTTCATTTTTACGTTATTATTATTATTATTATTATTATTATTATTATTATTATTATTATTATTATTATTATTATTATTATTATTATTATTATTATTATTATTATTATTATTATTATTATTATTATTATTATTATTATTATTATTATTATTATTATTATTATTATTATTATTATTATTATTTTTTTTTTTTTTTTTTTTTTTTTTTTTTTTTAAACATTGATCTTAACTGATCACTGTCACTTTATTGCTTTTATCGTTATATATGCCTATGTTTGTGTACAGCACTTTGAGCTACATGACATGTATGAAAGGTGCTTTATAAATACTTACTTACTTACTTACTTACTTACTTACTTACTTACTTACTTACTTACTTACTTACTTACTTACTTACTTACTTACTTACTTACTTACTTACTTACTTACTTTACTTACTTACTTACTTACTTACTTACTTACTTACTTACTTACTTACTTACTTACTTACTTACTTACTTACTTACTTACTTACTTACTTACTTACTTACTTACTTACTTACTTACTTACTTACTTACTTACTATAAACACATGAAGGGTGCCGTGACTGAAAAAAAGGTTGAGAAACGCTGGTATATATGGTGTGGCTCTTTGTGGCACCACAGTCATTGTTGTGGCTCTTAGTCTCTGACTGGTTGGCCACCCCTGGGCCCTCATTCATCAATAGTGTGCGTAGAACATTTCTATTTCCACACGTAAGCACGGAATGTAGAACTAGCGCACGCACAGGGAAGTCGGGATTCATCACACGGTGCGTAAGCAGGCTCTATGCTCCTCCGTGTTGATGAATACCACTTTGTTCTACCGTCAATGCTCGTGCATGATTATCCATATATGGTCATGAAAGTGAGGAAACACCCCCCATGGGATGTGAAATAATGGACGGACCCGAGCGGGACTCTGAGAAACTCCACGGAGAATTCACTGCTGTCGAACCAAGAAGACACTATCGCGTATTATGGGATAAATAAAAGGCGGATTTGTAAACGGTGATGTCAGATATCAACGGCTCCCTAAGACCATTGCTGCAATTCTGCCTGGACAGCTCAAAATACTAATAAAGACCGTTCGTTGACCACTGTTTGGCGTTGGTTGTGTGTCATTATAACCGTGCTGTAATATGAATGCCTTTATTAGTTGTGTTCGATTGGCTATATGATTTTTAGATGCATCTATTTTGTTGTCGGCTAATAAAGACCGCGCTGGAATATGACTGCCTTTTCCCGTGTTGTTTGATTAATACCCAGGGGCAGGGATTAAAGTTCTCCTCAATTCTATTCCAAATCGCGATGGATCTTCCGTCAATTTTCTACCTGCTGCATATGATTTCTAGAGGCATACTACAATCTATTTTGATGTCAGTATTGGGTAGCCTATATAAACAATATAATACGAGAGCATATACAAGAACAATGAATCTCACTGCATGTATGATAGCCTGCCTTTCAATACATGAACTTGAATCCCATCATATACATAGTCTGTCCACTATAGTGTCATTGCAATGCGTTTTCTATTCTTTCTTATACAGTAAAAAGGGGGAAGAACACTATATTCATATGACTTGTATTCTGCTTACAGCTTCGAAGTTCCACTTGTTTCGTTTAACGTAAAGCCTTTTAAATATAATCAAAACGTTCCCGTGTTTCTGCGGTCTGCGCAGAATAATAACGAGTTGAGCTTTATGATTTATGATGAATTGAAAATGGGGGACCCTGATGTAAACAAGACGAAAGTTGGTCTGCATCCCCAATTAACAATTGTATGTACTGAGCTGTACTGTACTGTACCCATTCTGCAATCTGTTAATAAACTTTTCAATCAATCAATCAATCAAGCTACGCGGAGCGCGATAACGCTATATAAACCATGCTGCATTCATTCTGAGAGAAAGATCTATTATTCCAAATGCTATTTATAGGGTTTTGACCATAATTACACTACTGTTGCTATTTTACAATGAACTATAATGAACTACGGTTCGTACGGAACATGCCAGTGTTATTATGCACAGAAGCTCATTTCCTTGTTGTAATAATATATTCTACCACTGGGCGTCAGGTACGCCAGGTCCGACCTGTGCGTAGATGTACGCACGGAGTCAAGTTCAAATCGAAATTGATGAATCCCACTCTTTGCTTAGAAATGATCGTACACACAGGGTAAGCACAGATCTGTGCGTAGAACACGTTGATGAATGAGGGCCCTGGTCTATGGTATCCGCTTCCATTAATTTGTGCTTGAATGGAAGCGGATACTATAGACCAGCTATCCTAGCTTAAAACTCCGGGAGAGGTATTTTTGGCCAACGGCTAGGCCAGCTGGTTGGGGCTGAGCCAAAACGTTCGAACGTTCAAACCTTTGTTCGTTACGTTGGCATTCGAATTTTAAATCAACATTCGAATTTTAGATTTAAAAAAAAATATTTTTTTTTAATTTTTTTATTTTTTTAAATGTTTTTTTCTATTAATTCTGTTTAAACCAATGGGGTTTTCTTCACAGTTGCATATAAAGATTAGGCTACACTAATATGATAGTATTAAAAGAAACTGATGAGTTATATTCATTAAAGAAAGTTGATTTAATTGATTTAGTTGGGCTGGGTCTGGGTCTGGAAAGTTGATTTAATAAAAAAGAAAACTCATTTAATCAGATTAATCACTTTATTCAAATTGAGGATTTAGTTTGAGGATATAAAAAAAAAAGGAATTCTTTTTTAATTAAAAACGAAGGTTTGAACGTTCGTTCGAAAAACCCTGACGAAGTTCGAATCCCAAAAACAGGCTTCGGCCAGTATTGCATTGCATTGTGCTTGCATTGTTGGCTCATTGTTGGTTTGACTCCCAGTCTGTAACGTTTGGGGTTTTGCTCTCCTCTGGGAGCAAAGCGTTACCTGAGGGTATTAACCTGTCTATCTGCTCTGATTGCATTCATACTGTAGGTACCTGGTGTGTCTAGTTAGGGTGGCTTTATATGCTCTGGTTACTATTTAGTCAGTTGATCACTGAACCTACCCGTGAGTACAGTACACCGTTGTGAGTAAACGCTTATCGCTCCTGCCGTGGAGGATAAGTTAGTTTGTCGTTGACAGTATTTGCCGTGTCTTGCGTTATCGTTTGTATAACCTTTTCGTGTGCTTATGTAGCACCGCCGCCCGACGTGTTTTGTTTTGTGCCATGTTTTGGAGACAGCGTTTTCTCCCCCCCTTGCTTTCCCCATTTTGCCATACAGTTCAGTTTATGTCTTTGTGCGATAACGTGTTTTGGAGACAGTGTTTTCTCCCCTTTACTTTCCCTCTTTTGGAGACTAGAGTATTCTCCCATTTTGTTTGTGCACCGTTGTCGCCGCGTATGCCTTTTGGATATTTCAAACAATAAAACAAGTAACCTTTTGTTTGAGAATCAACACCTGCCTCTCGTCTGTCCGTTCTGCACGGCACATGGGTCCAACACACCTGCCCAACTGTAACACCGGGCGTGGTGTTTGTTCTGGACCTGGTGTTTGTTCTGGTGTTTGTTCTGGTGTTTGTTCTGGACTGTAGGTTTGCTCCAGATGGAGATGAGTGAAATACCTCTTCCTCCTGTCGCTTCCACTCCTCTGAATCCTCGTCTTGGTCTTGACACCGCTGGGTTAGGGATTGGTTAATGATGTGTAGCACCTGTGTAGGAAGTGTTAGTTAATGATGTGTAGCACCTGTGTAGGAAGTGTTAGTTAATGTTGTGTAGCACCTGTGTGAGGAAGTGTTCGTTAATGATGTGTAGCACCTGTGTAGGAAGTGTTAATTAATGATGTGTGGCACCTGTGTGAGGAAGTGTTAATTAATGATGTGTAGCACCTGTGTAGGAAGTGTTAATTAATGATGTGTAGCACCTGTGTGAGGAAGTGTTCGTTAATGATGTGTAGCACCTGTGTGAGGAAGTGTTAGTTAATGATGTGTGGCACCTGTGTATGAAGTGTTAGTTAATGATGTGTAGCACCTGTGTAGGAAGTGTTAGTTAATGATGTGTAGCACCTGAGTAGGAAGTGTTAATTAATGATGTGTGGCACCTGTGTAGGAAGTGTTAGTTAATGTTGTGTAGCACCTGTGTAGGAAGTGTTAATTAATGATGTGTGGCACCTGTGTAGGAAGTGTTAGTTAATGATGTGTGGCACCTGTGTAGGAAGTGTCCGTTAATGATGTGTGGCACCTGTGTAGGAAGTGTTAGTTAATGATGTGTAGCACCTGTGTAGGAAGTGTTAGTTAATGATGTGTAGCACCTGTGTATGAAGTGTTCGTTAATGATGTGTAGCACCTGTGTAGGAAGTGTTAGTTAATGATGTGTGGCACCTGTGTAGGAAGTGTTAGTTAATGATGTGTAGCACCTGTGTAGGAAGTGTTAGTTAATGATGTGTAGCACCTGTGTAGGAAGTGTTCGTTAATGATGTGTAGCACCTGAGTAGGAAGTGTTCGTTAATGATGTGTAGCACCTGTGTAGGAAGTGTTAATTAATGTTGTGTAGCACCTGTGTAGGAAGTGTTAGTTAATGATGTGTAGCACCTGTGTAGGAAGTGTTAGTTAATGATGTGTAGCACCTGTGTAGGAAGTGTTAGTTAATGATGTGTAGCACCTGTGTAGGAAGTGTTAGTTAATGATGTGTAGCACCTGTGTAGGAAGTGTTAGTTAATGATGTGTAGCACCTGTGTAGGAAGTGTTAATTAATGATGTGTAGCACCTGTGTATGAAGTGTTAATTAATGATGTGTAGCACCTGTGTAGGAAGTGTTAATTAATGATGTGTAGCACCTGTGTATGAAGTGTTAGTTAATGATGTGTAGCACCTGTGTATGAAGTGTTAGTTAATGATGTGTAGCACCTGTGTAGGAAGTGTTAGTTAATGATGTGTAGCACCTGTGTAGGAAGTGTTAGTTAATGATGTGTAGCACCTGTGTAGGAAGTGTTAGTTAATGATGTGTAGCACCTGTGTGAGGAAGTGTTAATTAATGTTGTGTAGCACCTGTGTAGGAAGTGTTAGTTAATGATGTGTGGCACCTGTGTAGGAAGTGTTAATTAATGATGTGTAGCACCTGTGTGGGAAGTGTTAATTAATGATGTGTAGCACCTGTGTGAGGAAGTGTTAATTAATGATGTGTAGCACCTGTGTATGAAGTGTTCGTTAATGATGTGTAGCACCTGTGTAGGAAGTGTTAGTTAATGATGTGTAGCACCTGTGTATGAAGTGTTCGTTAATGATGTGTAGCACCTGTGTAGGAAGTGTTAATTAATGATGTGTAGCACCTGTGTAGGAAGTGTTAGTTAATGATGTGTAGCACCTGTGTATGAAGTGTTAGTTAATGATGTGTAGCACCTGTGTGAGACCTGACGGGATGCTACCAGGTACATGAGGGCTGTTTTGACAATGTGGTTGTGTGTGTGTGTGTCTGTGTGTGTGTGTGTGTGTGTGTGTGTCTGTGTCCTTGTGTCTCTGTGTGTGTGTGTGTGTGTGTGTGTATGTGTCTGTGTCCTTGTGTGTCCGTGTGTGTGTTCAGCCGGTTGGTCTGAGAGGTTTCTTGTCCATTTTAAAGTGTATTAATAGATAACAACAACTATATAAGAGATTCTGAAAAGCACTCTGTAGAGAGAGAGAGAGAGAACTGCAGAACAAACATACAAAATAGATTTAGAGAAACAGACGGATAGACAGACAGACAGACAGACGGGCAGATACAGTAATTACTACGGATGGCTACTTCAGTACGAGAGAGACAGAGAGAGAGACGGAGAGAGACAGAGATAGAGAGAGAGACAGAGAGAGACAGAGAGAGAGACGGAGAGAGACAGAGATAGAGAGAGAGACAGAGAGAGACAGAGAGAGAGAGAGAGAATATATTCTTGCTTTGTCGATTTTGAAAAAGCTTTTGATTGGGCGGCTATGTGGTGCAGTGGGCAAGGCGCTCACCTCAAATGCTGGAGACGCTGGGTTCGCGTGTTCGAACCCAGCTCTCCACATTGCTTTCAGTTTAGCTGGTCGTCCGCACTAATACACATTGGCCGTATTAGGGGGTGGGAAACTGACGGGTGGGGATCGAGCGTTGTGGACAGCGACTCCTACAGGTCGGTTGGTGCGCCTGCGCAGTAGAATCAAGAAGCGATGGGGGCGGTGCCCCTCCAAAGCAGACCTCTGACGCTGAAAGATCGCGCTGCGCAGGTGGAAAGATGCGACTGCTGTTACCTCGAGTATCGGAGGGGACTCGTGCTATGTATGACTTAGTCCACATTGCAGCCGGCTTGTGGGAGGCAAGAAACAGCGTTCGAGACAGGGGAGGGTTGAATTGGACGAGACAAAATTGAGATGGGAGAAAATAGAAAATGGGAGAAAAAGTGGATAAAAAAAAAGAAAAAGCTTTTGATTCAATTTGGCACAAAGGTCTCTTCTTCAAGATTCTAGAAAGTGGTGTTGGAGGAAATGATTTGATCAAATCCATGTACACAAAAAACAGATGTGCTGTTAGAATTGGCAATAAAAAAACACATTTCTTCACCCAGGGTCATGGAGTCCGCCAGGGGTGCAATTTAAGCCCAAAGTTGTTTAATATATATATAAATGAATTAGCAAAGTTATTAGAACTTTCTACTGCACCCGGTCTGACTTTGCACGATACCAAAGTATCATTTTTGATGTATGCAGATGATCTAGTTCTGCTGTCAGCCACTAAAGAGGGTCTACAACAGAACCTAGACATCCTCCACCAGTTCTGCCAGACATGGTCTCTGAACGTAAACATATACTTACTTACTTATCCTCTTTGTCCCGGTTGGGGCATAAGGCCGCAATCATACACTGCCACTGAATCCTGTCTCGTGCTTTGGCCTGCGCTTCGTCGCAGGAAAGACCCATCTCCTTCAGCTCCATCATCACTGTCCTTCGCCCAGGTGTTCTTTGGTCTGCCCCTCTTTCTCTTCCTAACTGGGGTCCATCTCAAGGCAACTTTGGGTAACCTTTCATTGGGCATCCTCAATACATGACCGAGCCATCTTAACCTCCGTCTCCTTATCTCAAGGGACATTATGCAAGCTGCCTGTCTTCTTATAAAGTTCCTCATTCGAGTTTCTATTTGGCCAAAAGATGTTGCAGATCCTACGTAAGCAGCTATTGTGAAAGACGTCAACCTTTCTCATATCCTGTTTTGTTACTCTCCAGCACTCAGAGCCATATAGCAGGACAGACTTACCATTGCTGTTGTAGAGCCGGAGTTTGGTTTTAAGGCTATATTGTTTAGACTTCCAGATGTTGCGAAGTTGGCTGAAAGCACCTCTTGCTTTGTTGAGACGTGTCTTGATGTCTTTTTGCGTTCCACTTTCACTGCTTATGAGGCTTCCGAGGTATGTAAAGTCTTCTACACATTCCAACGCCTCTCCATCGATGGTGATTGGAGGTGCTGTTGGGGCATTGATGCACATCACCTGGGTCTTTTTCTGGTTGATGTAGAGACCAGTTCGCTTTGCATAATTGCATAATTTGCATAGTTTGGACGTAAACATGAAGAAGACTAAAGTCATGGTCTTTCAAAGGAGACACGATTCTCAAAATACATTTAAATTAGGCACACACATATTAGAAAACACAAAAAGTTACCCATATTTGGGATTGAAAATAAATCTTAATGGTAACTTCAACATGGCTGTGAATGAATTGAAGGAGAAGGGAACAAGGGCTTTTTATGCCATCAAAAGGACAATTCCAATTGACATCCCAATTAGGACCTGGCTCAAAATTCTAAATTCTGTAATAAATCCAATAATATTATATAGCAGTGAACTAACCAAGACTTCCCAAAATGGGAAAAACATCCATTAGAAACTTACTGCATGCAGAATTGTGCAAAAACCTACTTAGGGTTCACAGACACACTGCCAATAATGCATGCAGGGCAGAACTTGGCCAATACCCTCTAATTATTCAAATTCAAAAGTGAGCCATCAAATTTTATACAGACCTCCAATCAAGTGACCCCCACTCCTACCACTACAAAGCCCTTCAGAGCCAAGAGATGAACCCAGATAAGAGTCCCCTCTCCCAGCTTGTCATGAATCTCTGCCCACAAACACCAGGGCAGAGAGAGAGAGAGAGAAAGAGAGAGAGAAAGAGACAGAGAGAGACATAGAGAGAGAAAGAGACAGAGAGACAGAGAGAGACAGAGAGAGAGAGAGAGAGAGAGAGAGAGAGAGAGAGAGAGAGAGAGAGAGAGAGAGAGAGAGAGAGATAGAGACAGAGCGAGAGAGAGAGAGAGAGAGACAATTAATTGTCAATACAATTAAATAACTACACATCATATCGGGCAACATGTGTCCCCATCATACTTAAAACCACATGCGATCTCACATAAAAGAAAAGTGCTAAAATACAACTGTCCTTCTGCAACACAACAAAAAACGTCATTGAAGCTCCACCCAAACAAAAAAAAGTGTCCATATTTCCATTCAACACATATATCTAAGCAAGAACAACACATGAGCAACCCAAGAAGGGTCCCGTTAGTCCAGTTTTGTCCATTTTGATACCCAGCGCATGAAACAGATCCGCCTCATCAGGACCCTCCGTTCCACTGAAATAGTCCTGCAACAGGTCTGGTCCCCCGATGCTCCGCGCTTCAGTCCAATCATTCAAACAGACTCTGTTGTGACACGCTGTCCTCAGCCCCAGTAAAGAAGCCACTTCCTCTGCGTGGTGAATTTCTGGCCCGGCTACATCCACTACATGTTTCAGTTTCACTGTCCCAACTGAGTGCAGACGCTGTCCAAGCCCAGGTCTACTACCGTCCTGAATGTCCAGCCGGGCTCCATACATCAGAGGCTCCTCCATACAGTTAGTTAAAAACAGAGACGTTAAAGGGTCAATATTGAGTGTGGAAAACTTGATATCACTCATAATCTCCAAAAGGAGTGCACAACAGATAAAAAAACCACAATCCAAATACTTGGATTCTGGTTACCCTTCATTATCTGTTTTATTGAGCTTTTGTACAATTTTCCTCAGTCTAAAAACTTCCTGGGAAGTGTACCCCCCATTGTTTTTCAACCTCATTTGAGTTATTGCTGAAATAATAAACATCTCCTTATCTTCAAAAAAATCTCCAACTTTCTTCATGTTTTATGTTATGTGCAGGAACTTCTGTATCTGCCTGACTGCATCACGTTTTCTCTGTTGCGAATCAGACACTTGAGAATCATTGGGAAACTCATTTTCCTCAGAACTTGTGCCCTCCTCATCCTCGCCCCTGCTGGACTGAGAGAGAACTGTGCCTTCTACATCCCCCTGACTCTCTTTGACCAAACTTGTCACTCCTTCCTTATCCTGAGAGCCTACCACTGTTGCCACTTTCTTTTTCCTTTTCAAATAATACAAGTACATTTCCCCCCACCCCTCCATCACTACTTCCCACCACGTCATCCACTGACTGTTTACATTATCTACCACATTCGGCTTTTTTCCTATTACTTCACTGTCACTTGTCATATGTTCCTTATCTCTTTTCTTTCTCCGACGCGGTGTTGGGGGGACCAAACCACCTCTGTTCTCCCCTGTTACCTCGCCACTGGTTGAGGGGGGAGCAGCGTCTCTTACTCCTCCCTCCTCTGTACCGGCACTACCCGCAGCCTTGCGCTGCCGAGACCATGCGTCTCTCACCCCTCCCTCTTCTGTACCTGCACTGCGCGCAGCGCTGTGTTCCTCCTGGGGCTGAGATTGTGCGACCCCCGCCTCTCCCCTCGGACAATCGCGCACTATATGTGCTTCCTCTCCACACTTGAAACACTTTGAGTTTCCAGAGTTCACAAAAACGACATAGTCAAAATCATCAACTCTTAATTTTAAAACCAAATCAAGCTCTTCTCCGCTGTTCTCGAGAATCATTCAAACCTGGCGTCTATGCGAGACAACATGCTTTAACAGCGGAGATTTGCATCCAGACGACAATTTCCTTATCGGGGAAACTATCCTCCCATGTCGTGCAAGTTGACTTATTAATAGTTCGTCACTTATGAACGGTGGGATGTTATTTATGTTAATCCTTCTGCCTGGTGTGGAGAGAGGCGATGAACGCATCATCAATACAAATTCCGGAATCTACCACCGCGTTCACTTTATCAAGACAGTCTAGGAAAATCACCACTCCACAGTTCTTTTTCGCAGCAGACAACACTGCAAAACTTTTATGCCCAACAACTTCAGCTACTGCCAAGCTGCAGTCCTCTACGGACACATTAAAAGCATTATTATTATTATAAAAAAAAAATTATCCTCTTTTTCTCCGCCTGATTTTTCTATACTCCCCCCCCCCCCCCCCCCCCCCCCCAATTTAGTCGTTATGCCAATCCCCCCCCTCCCCTACCTGGTTGTTGTGCGCATGTTTTCCTAATGGTCGGTACAAGGGAATCCTGAAGTCATCCGCATGCTTCCTACGACACATGTGGAGACAGCCAGTGTCTCTCTTCTCACCTGGCAGCGAGGACTCTCATTGGTGAAGTGTAACGCGTGGGAGGTCACGCTGCCTTCATTAAGTCCTGCCTCCGATGAGCAGGCGCCCAGACCTGACCTGTAGGCGTTGCAGTCCACAACGCCAGTTCACCACCCCCGACTTGCCCTCCCCCCCTAACCCAGCCAAACAAGTTAATATAGCAATCAGCCCAAGCCTCAAGCAATTCTGACTCCGGGAGTCGAGGCCGCAGCCTCTTGCATTGGTGACGAGCGCAATCTCTGCTACGCCACCTGACCGCCAGAGCATTAAAGAGAGAGAGAGAGAGACAGAGAGAGACAGAGAGAGACAGAGAGAGAGAGATAGAGGGAGAGACAGATTGAGTCAGACAGACAGATTGCTGAAGGCTGTCATCTCTGTTCACTTTCCCCCCTCAAACTACCTCTCTCTCTCTCCCTCTGTGTGTGTGTGTGTGTGTGTGTGTGTGTGTGCGTGTGTGTGCGTGTGTGTGTGTGTGTGCGCGTGTGTGTGTGTGTGTGTGTGTGTGTGTGTGTGTGTGTGTGTGTGTGTGTGTGTGTGTGTGTGTGTGTGTGTGTGTGTGTGTGTGTGTGCGTGCGCACCAGTGGATCCAGATTAAAAGATCCTCCATTATTGATGAGAATTGGTCGTTTCGCTCTGGTGATCTCTCTCTGTTTCTCTCTCTGTTTCTCTCTCTGTTTCTCTCGCTCTCTCTCTCTCTCTCTCTCTCTCTCTCTCTCTCTCTCTCTCTCTCTCTCTCTCTGTTTCGCTCTGGTGATCTCTCTCTCTCTCTCTCTATCTCTGTTTCGCTCTGGTCTCTCTCTGTCTCTCTCTCTCTCTGTGTGTCTCTCTCTCTCTGTGTCTCTCTCTGTTTCTATCTGTCTCTCT
The DNA here is from genome assembly GCF_963971535.1 of Notolepis coatsorum. Lineage (NCBI taxonomy): Eukaryota > Metazoa > Chordata > Actinopteri > Aulopiformes > Paralepididae > Notolepis > Notolepis coatsorum. The sequence goes on along the minus strand of NW_028173239.1, from coordinate 1,381 downwards.
CTCTCTGTCTCTCTCTCTGTTTCTATCTACATTTACATTTACATTTAGTCATTTATCTGACGCCTTTATCCAAAGCGACTTACAAGTTCTGTACGACAAGTCATCAGGAAGGGTACAACTCTATCAGCTGAGTAACAATGTTCATCAAAGTGTTGAGTGCTACAGTGTAGGTTAGTATATTAGGACAAGTGCATGACAGTAAGGTTAGTCAGGGTTAGATATATATATATATATTTTTTTTATTATTATTATTCTTTTTTTACTTTTTTATTATTATCATTTCAGATAATGGTTGAAGAAGTGAGTCTTTAGTCGACGGCGAAAGATTGGACGGTTTCGGCTGTCCTAACTGGGGTGGGTAGTTCATTCCACCATTGTGGGGCAAGGACTGAGAATAGGCGACTTCTCTTTGATGACCCTCCCGGAGGCGTGAATATTTTAGGCAACCAACTTGTGTTCAGCGTGTCTCTGATTGGCCACTACGCCCATGTGACCTCTGGCAGTGCGAGAGAGCGGCAGTGCGGAAATAGGCTGCATTCTATTGCCATTCTCTGCGACAAACTCTAACCTTAACCAACTCCGAAACAATGCCTAACCTTAACCCTAACCTTAACCAACTCCGAAACAATGCCTAACCTTAACCCTAACCTTAACCAACTCCGAAACAATGCCTAACCTTAACCCTAACCTTAACCAACTCCGAAACAATGCCTAACCTTAACCCTAACCTTAACCAACTCCGAAAGAATATTGCCATGCTCTAAGACAAACTCTAACCTTAACCAACTCCGAAACAGCGCCTAAACTTAACCCTTCTAACCTTAACCAACTCCGAAACAGCGCCTAAACTTAACCCTTCTAACCTTAACCAACTCCGAAACAATGCCTAAACTTAACCCTAACCTTAACCAACTCCGAAACAATGCCTAAACTTAACCGGCGAAAGAATGCATGTTAAAAAAAGAAAAGAAAAAAGAAATTGAAGGGATTCGAACTTATCACCAACGCACATAACGCCCCCGCGGCTAGACGCAAGTTGGTTGCCTTAAATAATTACGCCTCCCGGGGCTTGGATAGGAGTGGTTCTGAGGCGGCCAGAAGATGCAGAGCGGAGGGGTCTTGAGGGTGTGTAGTTAGAGACCATTGACCAGAGGTAGGCGGGAGCGGTTCCCTTTGCGGCACGGTATGCCAGGTCGAGGGCCTTGAAGCGGATACTATCTGTCTATCTCTGTCTGTTTCTCTCTGTCTCTCTCTCTCTGTCTCTCTCTCTGTTTCTATCTGTCTATCTCTCTCTGTTTCTCCCTGTATCTCTGTCTTTCTTTTCTTGGCTTGATACGTTTGAAAAAGTGAGCAGATGATAGGGGGGAGGGGAGAGCAAAAG
>NW_028173240.1:0-16313 GCF_963971535.1 Notolepis coatsorum | reverse complement strand
ACACTGCCAGGCTGCCAAGAGTAGTCGTCAGAGAGTCGTCTCCTCAGCGCCATCCATCCTAGAGGACCTAGAGGACCGTACTAAAACCATTAGACTGTGGCCATTACAGACCAGGCTCCTTGTTGTCAAACCACTGTGGTGGGCACGCGTTATTTTTTTTCCTAGCCACATCCGCTCTCTGATTGGCCACTGACTGACGCTCTCTGATTGGCCACTGACATGTTTGCCCAATCGCGTGACGAGCTGTGTCTTTGCCCATTTCCACGTCGAACAGCCTGCAAACTACCTGGCGTTTCTATCGCCACGCTCTAAGACAAACTCTAACCTTAACCAACTTCGAAAGAGTGCCTAAGCCTAACCAGTGTAGAAACAGGCGTCGGCCAATCAGAGAGCGTCTCGGAGAAATGCGGCTAGGAAAAAAAATAACGCAGTGGACACACGGCCTGCTGCATGCTTAATTCAAACCAGGACCTCAATGAACATGTTCGCTCCGGTGCTGTGTAGGGCTGAGCCCAAACGTTCGAACCTTCGAACCTTCGTTCGTTACGTTGGCATTCGAATTCTAAATCAACATTAGAATTTTAAATGTTTAATAAAAAAAATGTATGTACTATGTAGGCTATGTATGTAAAAAAAAAATAAAAAAATGAAACGTAAGTCTTCAGGGGTAGGGCCCGACAAGCCTAGTGCTTCTCCCTAAGCCCTTTTCGGACAATTGGACAATGCTGCAATAGCAGCTGGTAAAACGTTGGCGATTTATGGAATGACCGTTGTTATGTGTCCAAAGCCCGAAATAAAAAATAACTGGACTGGACTGAGGATTTAGTTTGAGGATATTTATTATAAAGATTTATTTTGAAAAAAAAACTATTTAGCATGAGAATGAGAGGATTGTAAAATAGCAGAGAGAACGAGAGGATTGTAAAATAGCAGAGAGAACGAGAGGATTGTAAAATAGCAGAGAGAACGAGAGGATTGTAAAATAGCAGAGAGAACGAGAGGATTGTAAAATAGCAGAGAGAACGAGAGGATTGTAAAATAGCAGAGAGAACGAGAGGATTGTAAATAACAGAGATAATGCTCGCACTGCTTTGATTGCATTGAACTCCTAATGTGCCAGAATGTTTTGCATCTCGCTTAAAATATGTAAATAAAGTATTTATCGACCACAGGAAAAAGGTACATATTGTATGTTATGTTATAAGTAATATATTGATGTGTTTACGAAAATGTAGAATGTGTACTGTACATATTATAAATAAGTAATATATCTATATTACTATAATATATAGATGTATTTACATATTTACAAATAAGTACATTATATTACATATTAATTTTTTTTTTTTTTTTACTTTTAACATTTTCAAAAAACATTTGAGTTCTGGGGAACAATCCCAGGACGCTCACATGGGAGGCAAGTGCCTTTACCTCAATACCACCAAGACACACTTTACCTCAAGAACACCAAGACACACTTTACCTCAAGACCACCAAGACACACTTTACCTCAATACCACCAAGACACACTTTACCTCAAGAACACCAAGACACACTTTACCTCAAGACCACCAAGACATACTTTACCTCAAGACCACCAAGACACACTTTACCTCAAGACCACCAAGACACACTTTACCTCAAGACCACCAAGACACACTTTACCTCAAGACCACCAAGACACACTTTACCTCAATACCACCAAGACACACTTTACCTCAAGACCACTAAGACACACTTTACCTCAAGACCACCAAGACACACTTTACATCAAGATCTGAAGTCTTAACGTCTTGAAGTCTTTCCCTCCGAAGTTAAAAGTAAAAAGTATTAATAAAGTCATTGATATATTTGATACCCAGTTTAATCACATGTACATTGTATATTACTATCCCAGACTCTGGAACACCCTGCCCCCACATATCCGACAGTCTGACTCACTATCATCATTCAAATCACAACTGAAAACCCATCTGTTCAAATGAGGGGCCGTTATTTTTTGTGCCGTGATATAGAATGAGATAAACTCTTGCCAATGGCAATCAAGTGCTGCCTCCCGCTACACTGACTACCGTACATTAACGTTTCCCTCTGGTTAGCTTTAGCGCTAGCCGCTAGCTAACGTTGTCATAATATCTAGATATGTGGTGTCAGCTGGATGACGTTGACTTCGTTTGCAAACGTTAACGTTCGCTATCTATATGGCGTTGGCAGACGAGGCTGGCGTTGTCCAGTTGACACATTACAGATCATGATGCTATGATAGCGTCAGCTAAAGCTACTGCATGTAAACAACTCGATTCGACGGAGGAAGTCGAGAAGGTACCACGCGCTAAACCGTCCCCGGACTCCGCAACCTAGTATAGACAGTTCCAACTTCAGTGTGTGAATTACGTTAATCCCACAATTACTCAACTGCACTCAATATTTAAATACCAATGCTAGTCTAAATAAATGTAGACAAAAATGTACGTATTAAAAAATTAAAATTAAAATAATAATAATAATAATAATAATAATAATAATAATAATAATAATAATAATAATAATAATAATAATAATAATAATAATAATAATAATAATAATAATAATAATAATAATAATAATAATAATAATAATAATAATAATAATAATAATAATAATAATAATAATAATAATAAAAGTCTGAAAATGAAGGGATTATGTCCATGAGTGTCATTTTTAGAAATTAAGGCCTGCCTCTTATATAAGCCTCGCTCTTTGCAGCTGAGGTAACTAGAAGACCCGTCCTATATTTGAGGATTTACGGTATTCACTATAACCTCTGTCACTGTCCTATACCCCCTGCTGTTTGTTTGTTTGTTATTTTAACTTCACTGTTTTTATACCTCCTGTTGTTTGTTTTATTTTTAACCTTGACTTTTAACTGCCTTGCTGTGTTTTTTTCTATGATCACATGGTGACCTTGGGTGTCGTGAAAGGCGCCACCAAATAAAATGTATTATTATTATTATTATTATTACTTGTGCTGCATGATGACAATACATTTGAATCTAGAAAAAGAGCAGGGGGAAGAAAATCTTATTCAGCCTTCCCCTTACTCAAAACAATAAATACACAATATAAATAGATGGTCTGTCAATTACACATATTCAACAATCAATTGTCAATCAATACTACAATACCATGAGAAAAAGAAACGTGGCACCGTCTATTTGTTCTTTGTTTATACATTTCCTTGAACTGAAAGACATTTGTATACAACCCATTTGTACACAATCATTGGACCTATCTCAAACCCTGCCCTCTTTTCTTGATCCTCCAATCACAACTGTCGCTTACCTCGGACAAACAGTTGTGATTCGAGGATCAAGAAAAGAGGGCAGGGTTTGAGATAGGTCTTCTGTGAGGAAGGAGTTCATTGATTTCACTGAGCTCTCAACTAGGTTAGTGCCCCAAATCCTACTGTTTTCATTTTCTTCAAATAACTATAAGACACTTCATTAAAACACAATTTCCCCAGTGGGCGGTCAGGTGGCGTAGCGGAGATTGCGTTTGTCACCAACACCGGAGACGCTGGATTCGCCTGTTCGAATCCAGCTCACAGCTCCGGCGTTGTCACCAGCTTGGCTGGCCGTTCACACTAATACAATTGGCAGTGTTAGAGGGTTGTAAAACAGCGACTCCTACAGTTCGGTCGGGGCGCCTGCTCAGCGCGGATAGGATCTAAGGGGGGGTAGTGTGATCCTTCCACACGTTACACCCTCTCAGTGACAGTCCGCGCTGCCAGGTGAAGAGAAGCGGTTGATTGGCTAGACGTGTGTCGGAGGAAGCACGTGATAGCCTCCACTCTCCCAGACCGACTGTGGGGGGTAGGTGCGCAGCCCTCCTGGGTGCAAGATCGATGCTCTTCCAGCGGTGGATATTGTGCAAAAACGCTCGCTCTATCACCCAAACAACTGCCTCTTTGAACTGCTGCGGTCAGGCAAGCGATACCGGAGTCTCATGGCCGCACAGAGAGACTCAGAAGAAGCTTCTATCCTCAGGCCATCATGATGCTAAATGCTAAATGACAATAACACTACAGTATGTAACAAACCATCAAATACACTCACAGCACACACATCCACACGCACACACTCACTTTAAATAAACAACTCACTGTAGCACCCACTTTACCCACTTTAGACACTTTAACACACTTTATATTTATTGGTAAAGAGATTTACACTACAACTCATACCTCATTGCACCTTACCCTAAGTTGTACCTCATCCCATTGCTGCATTGTACTGTATAATGTATTGTAACTCAGTTACTTTTTCTCTACTCTGCATTGTATATTGTATGTATGTATATTGAACACTTTCGTTTTGGTTTACACTTGTCTACGTACTTGACTTTCTATTTTATACTTATTTTATACTTGTATTTTTATCTAGCACACTCTCAGGAGCAAAACAGAAAGACGCATTTCATATAAAAGTATTCTGTATTTTTGTATGACAACAACTAATAAAGAAACTTGAAACCTGAACTACTCTCGGCCTGGTCCATTCCTCGTCTGTGTGTGCTATAGGCGTGGTTTATTGCAGCATACGTACATTATAAAAACACACGATTGGCAAAAATCCATCCAGGTATACCTACAAACAGTGCAAACAGTCACCTGCCACCCACCCACACACACACACATGTTCTGGTGCTGTCCAAACTTGACAGATTTCTGGTGTAAAAATATTAAACACACTTGGGACAGTTTTGGATGAGATTAGATTCTAACTCGCCCACCCGCCATCCTGTCGATCCGACCTTGGGCCTCGACACCAAACATCTGTCAACAGCAGCTTGACCCAGTTGTAAATAGCTTGGTACTGTAGGAGACGCGTTCAGGCAACTAAACTGCAGTAACTATAACATTATCCAGGGTAGGGGTTCCTACATGTTTGTGTGTCAAGGGCGCCCCAAGTAGATGCCCATTAGCCTGTTGAGCCCTAGCCCTAGTTTCTGAAAATCCACCTAAAGATACATACCTAAGTAAATGGAAGATTGTTCCCCTTCTACAAGGTCCATTTGCATGTTGTTGGTATCTATAGGGACATCTATGGATCTCATCTCAGGGAATGTATTCCCCGTGTCAGAAATATTGTCTCTGTTACTAGGCTTGAGTAGATTGTGATGAAACAAAGGAGGATATGATGATTTTTCTTTGCATCTTTGACAGTGAATAACACCATGCAAAAAAATTACCAGACATGAAAAACTGCCACTGAGCTCGTTCAGCACCTTCTTGAGATCACGTGTACAGAAAATCTAAGCAAATGAATAAATGGAAGATGATTATGTTGACAGAATCTGGCTATGGGGGCGACAATAATGTGGTCAAGAGGCATGGTTTCTATCTTTAGCCTTTGGCGTGGTTTATTCATTCACATGTTAAACAGCAGCACATGAGTCCCCCTCTCCATGAGAGGCAGGTGGGGGAGAAGAGATAGAGGGGGAGGAGACATCTCTTTAAATACTCGCCACCTGGTGGTATCATGAGTGGCTCCGCCTAGAGCGCCCTCTAGTGGAAACAGTTATATATATATGCAGTTAGACAGTTACTTGCAATCCTACATAGAACCTCTAACTTCAACAGATTAAACAGAAGGTTTTGCAGATACAGTACTGAATTCTGCCATCCGGACAGGTGCAATTTGAAATATTGGAGGTCCACGGACGATAATAAGGAACCCTGGAGGTCCACGGATGCTACTTCTGGAACTACCCACCTGTCGTACAAGCAGCATCATGTCAGAGTACATCAGTTCAACGTGAATGGTTCGACAGCAGCGTGTACACACGCATGCACACATTATGCAGGATTTGCAGAACAGATGTAATTTTAAATTCCCTGGGTGTCAAACTGACGTCATGCTTAACATGGCAGAGGTTCAGAACATGGCATGTTATTATCGAGGTGCAAAATGAAAACATCCGAGCTGCGCTGGTGAAATCCACAATGCGCTTTGACACTGCGAGCGAGGATGTGGGATGAAGACGTCCTTCTTCTCTTCTCCGTTGTCCTGCCGTTTACTGTATTTCTATTTCATTTGATTTAGCCTTCATTTTACCGGGACATTAACCAGGAAAAAACCCGCCCCTCACCTGCACCTTGTGTATACTGTTTATTTTTCTCATATCTTTATATTGAGATTGAATTGTATTGCTTATATTTATGTCTTTCTACTATTACCCTGCCCCCAGTCTGCTATAACACTCTGACGGCCGTATTTCTCCAAAAGGATCAATAAAGGAATATCTTTTAACTTCCATTTTCTTTTGTCAATTTGCAGACATGCTCGTCATAGTATTATATAGTATTCTAAGCACAGGGTTAATGTTTTTGGTTAATGCGCGTGGACAATTTACCCATAGATTAAAAAAAAACAGTAGATGCAACATTACGTCATAAAACATGGGATAACTGTCTTCCATTGTACCTGGGTCTCTATTCTTTCAGCCTGGTTATTGTTTACAATAGACACCTGTGGGCCGCCTCTATAGTGGTCAAGTTTCAAGTTCAAGTTTCTTTATTAGTTGTCATGCAAAAATACAGAATACTTTTATATGAAATGCCTTTTCCTGTTCTGCTCCTGAGAGTGTGCTAGATAAAAATAAAATATAAGTAAAAAATAGAAGTCAAAAGTACGTAACAAGTGTAAACAAAAGTGTTCAACAAAAGAGTCGAAAGAAATTAGTAACTGAGTTACAATACAATATAAAGTACAACGCAGAAATGGGATGAGGTACGACTTAGGGTAAGGTGCAATGAGGTATGAGTTGTAGTGCAAATCTCTTTACCAATCAATATAAATATAAAGTGTGTTAAAGTGTCTAAAGTGGGTGCTACAGTGAGTTGTTTGTTTAAAGTGAGTGTGTGCGTGTGGATGTGTGTGCTGTGAGTGTATTTGATGGTTTGTTACATAGTGTTATTGTCGTTGAGCATCCTGATGGCCTGGGGATAGAAGCTCCTTCTGAGTCTCTCTGTGCTTGCCATGAGACTCCGGTATCGCTTGCCTGACCGCAGCAGTTCAAAGAGGCAGTTGTTTGGGTGACTAGTTGTCGGCTGTGCAGCCTAATCACTGAACTAAAAGGACCAGAGGCGCAAGGGAGGCTGGCATCACTTTACACACTCAGTATCAAGTCTTCTTACACATCTAACACTGGACACATGGTGGAAGAGGAACAACCATCACGTTAACCAGGGGTGTAAAGTACTTGATTAATTGTACTTTGTTACAATACTTAAGTACTGCTTTTGGGGATTTGTACTTTACTCGAGTAGTATTAGGTTTGTATACTTGTACTTTTACTCAATTACATTTCAGACAAAAAAAAAAAAAATGTACGCCTTACATTTAAAATGCAGACCTACAAAGTATACAAAGTACAAATCTCACAGGTCCAACTATTTGAATTAGTATATTATTTGTTTCTCTGGCCGAACTAACGTTAACGGTATTAATCCTGCGGCCGCACTTTATTTAAAAACAGCCAATCAAATCCCCATCAATGGAAAATGAACCCGCCCATACCCATGCTGATTGGTCCTTGTGCAAGACTAGAAAGTGGGGTTATTTGATTAAACACCTGCTATCAGAAGAATAGACAGTCAGAAAGAAAGTTTTTACTTTTACTTTTTAGTACTTAGGTAGATTTAAATGTAGAAGCTTATAGATTTTTACTCAAGTGTGTTTTTAGCCAGATACTCTGACTTTTACTTGAGTACAATTTTAAGACGGTACCCATACTTTCACTTAAGTATCATTTCTGGGTACTTTTTACACCCCTGACGTTAACACAGAAAGCTCCGGCACACTTTACTTTCATGTTAGTGACAACAGTGTGCAAGACCTTTCTGTGTTAAACAGGGCCACAACACCTTTACCATGATAGTACCATGGTAAACTATTTATACAATGGCTAGTACCATATTAACGTAATATAACATATACACACGTTGAGCAAATTATACCTTCATCTATCCATCTATCTCTCCATCACGATCTTGAGAAAATATACCACCTCTCTCTCCATCTATCTCTCCATCTATCTCTCCACCACGGCCTTGAAAAAATATACCTTCCTCTCTCTCCATCTATTTCTCCATCTATCTCTGTAAATCCTTGTTTTATTCTTAGCTCTCTCTCTCTAAACTCTCTCTCAGTGTGTGTGTGTGTGTGTGTGTGTCTGTGTGTGTACGTGCATATGATTTTGTGTTGTGCGCTGTGTTTTGCTATGTTGTGTGTGTTAATATATATATACTCTGTGTGTGAGTGAGAATGTGTAGCAGTGTGTGTGTGTGTGTCTGTGTTATGACGAACCAGAGGTTATCATATAAAGGAAGTCAACACATGAGAGTTCAATTTAACAAAGATGATTTATTTAATCCTATCTAAAAACAATAATTGATTAAACAACAAAAGCATAATGACATAAACAAATATATCAGAATGGATAAGGATCCCAAGATGGTTCACGTGGTGGCTGATACAACCTGTGGTGTCTGAAGTGGGAAAGCAGATGGGAGAAGCAGACAGAAGGGTTAGACAAGGGAAACATATATACTGTGTGTGCAGGCAGCTCTCTGCACTGCACAGGTGATTCAAATTGGGGTAACAACCTACCCACTCCAACCTGTTCTTTGAGTCAGAAGACTCCCCATTTGCAGGTAGAGTGGGGGTCGTCACAGTGTGTAGGGGAGGGGCTGCATGTATCTAACAGCACAGTGTCCCTCTGGAGAGGGAGAGAGAGGGAGAGAGAGAAGGGGAGAGAGAGAAGAGGTAAGAGCGAGATAGAAAGAGCGAATAGGTAAGAGAGAGCGAGAGAGAGAGGGGTAAAGAGAGAGAGAGAGAGAGAGAGAGAGAGAGAGAGAGAGAGAGAGAGAGAGAGAGAGAGAGAGAGAGAGAGAGAGAGAGAGAGAGAGAAGAGAGAGAGAGAGGAGGTATGAGATGGAGAGAGAGGAGGTATGAGAGAGAGAGGGAGAGAGAGGAGAGGTATGAGCAAGAGAAGAGATACAAGAAGGAGATAGAGAAGTGGAGAGATAAGAGGTAAGAGCGAGAGAGAAAGAGAGAATAGGTAAGATAGAGCAAGAGAGAGAGGGGTAAGAGAGAGAGAGAGAGAGATAGAGAGAGAGAGAGAGAGAGAGAGAGAGAGAGAGAGAGAGAGAGAGAGAGAGAAAGAAAGAAAGAAAGAAAGAAAGAAAGAAAGAAAGAAAGAAAGAAAGAAAGAAAGAAAGAAAGAAAGAAAGAAAGAAAGAAAGAAAGAAAGAAAGAAAGAGAATACACAGAAGAGAGAGAGAGAAAGAGAGATAGAGAGAATACAGAGAGAGAGAACTCTTGACGGGGCCCAGATGACAGGACACACAAAGACAGACGAGCAGATTGGTAGACATCATCAAGGCTCATTATGAGAGAAAGATGAGAGCCAGATGGAGAGAGAGATGGGGGGTGGGGGGTGAGAGCCAATAGAGTGGGCGAGAGAGAAGAAAGCCAAGTGCAGAGCAAGGCGTGGTTTGAGACGTGAATACAATTAAAGGTGAGAGAGGGGAAGAGAAATGAGGGAAAACAACTTGGATTAAGATCAAACCCAGACCGAAAATAGAAAATTCACTCAGATCCTCAAGGGCACACACCTTAAATATTCGTAACCTTCACACATTCATACCACCTTAACTCATTGGGCGCCAGACCCGAGTAAAGTCGGGTTATCTCGCCAGTGGTTGAGCGCCATACCCGAGTATAGTCGGGTTTTCATCGTTTTTTTTTATACTATGTAATGTCACGGACTATATGCCTATGTTTGTGTACAGCACTTTGAGCTACATGACATGTATGAAAGGTGCTTTATAAATACTTACTTACTTACTTACTTACTTACTTACTTACTTACTTACCATAGGAAATCATTCTGAGATCCCTAGAGTGTAATACCGGCCGCATCCTGCTAGGTGGCAGTATCGCCCACCCTTTGAAACCTTACATAATTGTTACATTATGAACTCTGCAAAACTGTCTCAGAATGTAACTCCTCCACCTCAGACATGATTGATCCTATACCTACAGCTTTCTTCAAACGGGTGTTTAATAGTGTCTCAAGCCCTGTGCTAGATATCATCAACACTTCCCTTAGAACGGGTATTTTCCCAGATGCCTTTAAAACAGCCGTTGTAAAGCCATTACTAAAAAAACCTAACTTGGATAGTAATGTACTGGCAAACTATCGACCAATATCTAACCTACCATTCATTAGTAAAGTACTTAAAAATATAGTTTCAGATTTAATCTCACCAAGTCCACATGGCTTTTTCACAAACAGTTAGAGCTATGTTTGAAGTCTCACGGTGTTCCATTAGACAGACCAATTGAACACCACAGATACCACAAATTCTTCTACTCAAGAGAGACATCGAGAGGTTTTGTTTCAGAATTTTATCATCAATTACTAACGTCCTCGTATGAAACCCTCCAACTTGACTCTGTCTGGAGGAGGGATATACCAGACCTGGAAAATGACTTTGATTGGCAAGGAGCCTGGGCAAATGTCCGACTTACATCAAGGAACCCGGATCATCAACAAATCAATCTTAACTATATTCACAGGACATACTTGACTCCTATAAGACTGTGCCGAATGGGGCTCAAACAAGATTCCAAATGCACCCAATGTACAAATGGGGACGAAGGGACATTTATGCACATGTATTGGGACTGCTCACCAGTTAAGGCATTCTGGAAAGATGTGACCCAACAAATATCAAAACTCGTATCTTGGAATATACCTGTACACCCCTCGGTATTGCTGTTGAATGATGTTTTTGAGTTTGCAGTGAATCCACAGCTAAAGAGATTGGTTTTATCGGGTATCACAGTAGCCAAAAAGCTGATCGCATCACGCTGGTTTCAACCGGAAAAAATGTGCCGTAAAGTTTGGTTTCTTACATATCTCGATGTGATTTACCATGAAATATCTACAGCAAGAATTCTGGGTCTCAATGAATCCAAAATGTCAATGTGGTTAGAAGTGGTGGAGAGAATAAAAGCTAGCTTATAATGGTAGTGTCTGGTTAGGTGCGAGGGATAGTGGAGGTACTTCTCAAGGTGGGGTCCGGGAGGGGGGGGTTCGAGCTGAGCATATGTGTGTAGGTTTTTTTTTTTAGATAACAGGTATTATGGGTATATCTTATATAAAACAACTAACCAAAAGGTGATCTCATTGGATGTGCCCTGACAATTAATGCTTGTATATCTTATCGTGTGTTGTCATGTTTGTTTATATGTTTGTTTAAAAAATAATAAAAAAAATTAAATACAAAAAAATATATAGTTTCAGGTCAAATTAATTCCTTTCTTGAAGAAAACAACATCTTAGAAGAATTTCAATCGGGATTCAGAAAATATCATAGCACTGAAACTGCCCTCACCAAAATAATCAGTGACCTCAGACTAAACTCTGACGAGAATAAGATCTCCATCCTTATCCTGCTAGATCTCAGTGCAGCATTCGATACAATCGATCACGATATTCTAATCAATCGTCTTGAAAACCTTGTCAGTTTCTCAGACTATGTCCTAAGCTGGTTTAAAACATACATCAGAGGGAGGACATTCTATGTTAAACTAGGAGGCCACACGTCTGAGATATATGACAACAACTATGGAGTTGCACAAGGGAGTTGCTTAGGTCCTTTACTCTTCTCCCTTTACATGTTACCGCTGGGTGATATCATCAGAGAACATAATGTAGGTTGGTTTCCATAGCTATGCGGATGATACACAACTGTACATATCTGCTGACCCAAATGATACAGCTATTAACTCCATCACAGACTGCTTATTGGCAATAAATAAATGGATGAGTAAGAACTTCCTGAAACTAAACAAGAACAAAACTGAAATTATCAAAACAAAAAAATAAATGTTATTAAAGAACTAACCCCTTCAAATCTGAGGTCACAAGTCTCGGGGTTATCATAGATTCAGAACTGAACTTCAATTCTCATATTAACAAAGTGACCAAAACATCGTTCTTCCATCTCAGAAATAAAGCAAAAGTATGACCATTTATTAATCAAAACGATGCTGAGAAGCTAATTCATGCATTCATATCTAGCCGGTTAGACTACTGTAATGCACTTTTCACAGGTCTCCCTAAGAAAACCACAGAGAGGCTTCAGCTAATCCAAAACTCTGCAGCCCGACTGCTAACTAGAACCAAAAGGAGAGAGCACATTAGTCCAGTCTTAGCTGCTCTACACTGGCTTCCTGTAACATTTAGAATTGACTTCAAGGTCCTTCTCCTTACATACAAAGCTCTAAATTGACAGGGACCTAGCTACATCACCAACACTCTAATAAATTACACACCAGCAAGAACACTGCAATCATCAGCTGCTGGACTACTAGAGGCTCCCAGAAACAGTCAAAAGGATCGGTAATGCAGCCTTTATCAACTATGCCCCAAAACTATGGAACAAACTACCCCAAAACATCAGGGAAGCCAACTCACTAGACATCTTCAAAAGACAGCTTAAAACCTCTTTGCTCAGGCATTTAAATTAAACATTAGGGATATCCCGACACAAATTGTACTTTACCTGCACTATTCTTACCCTATCAAATTCATGTGTCGGTTCTATGCACATTTGATCTCACTACCTCCTATGCACTGTAATTTTAAGAGCACTGCTCTGTTGTAATTCAAAATTGAACTATTTTATCACACTTTTTACTTCTTGAATGAATGAATGAATGAAAACTTTATTTAACAGATTGCAGAATGGGTACAATACAGTACGGCTCAATACATACAATTGTTAAGGGGATGCAGACCTGAGAAAGACGTTTGTCTTGTTTCCATCAGGGTCCCCCATTTTCAATTCATATAGACATATATGACATACATGACATACAGATAGTCAGTACTGCTACATCTATACATTTATGACATACCAGATTTGCAAATACAGTACTGTTTGTGATACAGAAGGAGTCAAGAAAAGGGAGTATATACATACATTTTTTCTTACTGATGCACTGCTCTGTTGTATGTTAAATACCCTGTTGTATGTCCGTTATATTTTATAATTTTTTGCCTATTTTTAAACTGAATCATTTTAAACTATTTGTATTATTTGTATTACTGAATGAAACCGTAAACAGAGAGGCCTATTGGGATGCTAGATCCTAGATGTGAAACACTGTGATTTACCTTACCTTGCTACCTGTCTATCTTTTTTATGCTCGCTTATGCCTGTATTTTTTACTGTTGTGAAGCACTTTGAACTGCAACTTCTGTATGAAAAGTGCTATAAAAATAAAGTTATTATTATTATTATTATATATGGTCCGGGCGGAGAATTTAGATCAAGCCAAGTAAATCGCTTCATCCAACCACTTCGAAACGCGTTCAGCACATTTGAGGCATATCTTGTGCCACTTCATGTCAGGGACCCGGTCGACATCAATACTGGAAATCGCGATCAGACAATTGGAATATCCTTTTTGGGATACCTCCTAGTAAAGGTAAGGACTATATGACATCAATCCTGGTTTGATCCAACAATGATTTCACATCGATCGCAACGATCATAATGTAACGTACTCCAAAACCTATGCCGTTGCTGACATCAAAAAACGACCCCCGCACCCCCTTGCATGCGTTCATGATGAAACATAATAGCTATTATATACCTTTGATTTGGAAATAGTAGCGTGTCCAGGCGAGCAACACCAACGCTTTTAGCTAAATTCACATATCATTCCATAGCACAGTTACCAGGAATTAGCCAGGATCACTCTGAAACTATACAATATTCACCACGGTATAACACGCAAACGTATACATGAACAAATGTATTCTTTTTCACATGTTGAACGATGGATAGTTACTGTCAAATGAGCCATAGTATTGTCTCCATAGCTATAATATAGAATATAGATATAGCCCTGCAAACACAGCGACGCAGTGAAAATCCCTATCTCTTACAGCGGTGGCCCATTGAGTACAAGGATGGCTTACACGGCTGGCCGTGAATGAGTTAAATAGTCGTCACCTTCACACATTCATACCACCCTATATAGTCGTCACCTACACACATTCATACCACCTTAAATATAGGGGGAGAGAGAGACACACAGAGATAAATGCACACACAGAGACACACACACAGACAGAGAGCGAGAGATACACACACACACAACTCCAGACAATAGGAAGAAAATTACTCCATTAAAGGGGAACTATTTTACTATTTCTTTCACTATTTGGGCACTTTTACACAATTCCTGTGAGTCTATGGAACACCTCTGTAATATATATTTTTTTTTTTATTCATTGTTTATTCATTGTTTCTAATCAAGTCCTCAAAAACAGCATTTTTCTACCTCAAAATCTCGAGCCGTTTTGAGGCTGGGCTCCAACCACTGTGTGCAGCTCATCATGTACCTGATGCCACACAGCCACATTATCATGCAGCTGTGTCTCTATGACATCACAAATCATCACATTTTCAAATGACTCAGTTCAGTGAGGGTGAATATTGTGAGAGGAGAATTGGAAGAATGCGCCAATATGAGAATTTTGAGACATAGATCATATTAATATAAGTTCACATACCTAGGAAACAATGCTAAAACACTCTAAAAAGGCCATTTATAAGATAGTTCCCCTTTAAGGAAAATCAATATAGATATGTGTTTCACGAACTGAATGAGTTTTCTCTGTCTCTGTTTCACTATTAGCTATCTTTCTCATTAAGAAAACATAATACAAACAAATAACAAATAATTAAAGACAGCTGTGCAATTACTGATCTGTCATATCAACTAGGTCTCAGAGATGAACGAGAGAGAGAGAGTGAGAGAGAGACAGAGAGACAGATAAAAAGAGAGAGAGAGGGAGGGATAGAGAAAGAGAGACAGAGAGACACAGAGAGACAGAGAGCAGTTAGGGGTGATGTGTCTTTCTTGCTCAAGGACACTTCAACACACTGCCCGGGAGGAGCGGGAATCGAACCGGCAACCTCTGGATTACCAGACGACTGCTCTACCCTCCCGAACCACTGTCGCCCTCTCTCTCTCTCTTCTCTCCCTTTCTCACTGTATCTCTCTCTCCTCTCTCTCTTCTCTCCATCTCCCTCTCTCTCTCTCTCTCTCTCTCTCTCGCTCATCTCTCTCTCTCTCTCTCTCGCTCTCTCTCTCTCTCTCTCTCTCTCTCTCTCTCTCTCTCTCTCTCCTCATATCAAGGTGGCATCATAAAAGCCCTCATTTATCAACGTTGCGTACGCACAGATATGTGCATAACCCGTGCGTACGATCATTTCTAAGCAAAGTGTGGGACTTATCAATTTGAACGTGAACTTGACTTTGTGCGTATATCTACACACAGCTCGGAGCATGCGTACCTGACGCCCGGTGGTAGAATATCGATACTGCAGACGGACGGCATATGCGCTCATCAGTTTCATGCATGTTTCAATGCGGAAATAAGCTTCCGTGCATTACTCCCGACACTGGCGCGTGTTCTGTATGAACCGTAATTCATTATAGTTCATTGTGAAATAGCGATAGTAGTGTAATTATTGTCAAACCCTAAATAGCATGTGGAATCGGTATTTCCGAATGAATTCATCCTGGTTCATAGCGTTATTATAGGAATACTTCTCCGGTGTGCGCTCAGATGTTTTCAGAGATATAGGGCATGTCTATTTGCAGAGAGAGAGAGAACATAATAATATTAAGTAGAGTTCGCTAACCGAGACACATTCTCCTTGATTTGTACCGCAATTTGAGACCCACATTGGAGCGTGGAGCAAAACGCAGTGTTGGATGTCTAATTTCCCCCAACCCCACCAACTATATACAATATCCATATATCAATAACAGGAGGCCAAGAGAGGATTTTACGCCAGGTTACCCAACATCATCGGAGCAATATATAGACTGTACCCATATAGCTTTCAATGCTCCATCAATAAACAAATCCAGTAATGTGAACGGGATTCTACTCGGTCAATGTACAGATAATCTGCGATGCGCATTTTGGCTGATAATGTGCCGGTGGCCGGAGTCTCATTCAGGCCTAATTGTATTTAATTCAATTGTAATGTTATTACTGGGGTATCTAAAACATCACTTAAATGCAGATCAGGGTTATCCACTGAAGCCATAATGACTCTGACCAGAACCACGGGCTCATGACGAGCGCACATAATAGGCATTGTAGAGCGCAGAGTTGGCCTGCTGAAATTGATTTAATTTCAGTCATTACAGTGCTTAATGTCGGGTCAT
>NW_028173241.1:0-14975 GCF_963971535.1 Notolepis coatsorum | reverse complement strand
GAGGAGGTAGTGAGAGGAGAGGTGAAGGTGAGAGGTAGTGAGAGGAGAGGTGAAGGTGAGAGGAGTGAGAGGAGAGGTGAAGGTGAGAGGTAGTGAGAGGAGAGGTGAAGGTGAGAGGTAGGTGAGAGGAGGTGAAGGTGAGAGGTAGTGAGAGGAGAGGTGAAGGTGAGAGGTATGAGAGGAGAGGTGAAGGTGAGAGTAGTGAGAGGTGAAGGTGAGAGGTAGTGAGAGGAGAGGTGAAGGTGAGAGGAGAGGAGAGGTGAAGGTGAGAGGTAGTGAGAGGGAGAGGTGAAGGTGAGAGGTAGTGAGAGGAGAGGTGAAGGTGAGGGTAGTGAAGGAGAGGTGAAGGTGAGAGGTAGTGAGAGGAGAGGTGAAGGTGAGAGGTAGTGAGAGGGAGAGGTGAGAGGTGAGAGGAGGAGAGGTGAAGGTGAGAGGTAGTGAGAGGAGAGGTGAAGGTGAGAGGTAGTGAGAGGAGAGGTGAAGGTGAGAGGTAGTGAGAGGAGAGGTGAAGGTGAGAGGTAGTGAAGAGGAGAGGTGAAGGTGAGAGGTAGTGAGAGGAGAGGTGAAGGTGAGAGGTAGTGAGAGGAGAGGTGAAGGTGAGAGTAGTGAGAGGAGAGGTGAGGTGAGAGGTAGTGAGAGGAGAGGTGAAGGTGAGAGGTAGTGAGAGGAGAGGTGAAGGTGAGAGGTAGTGAGAGGAGAGGTGAAGGTGAGAGGTAGTGAGAGGAGAGTGAAGGTGAGAGGTAGTGAGAGGAGAGGTGAAGGTGAGAGGTAGTGGAGGAGAGGTGAAGGTGAGAGGTAGTGAGAGGAGAGGTGAAGGTGAGAGGTAGTGAGAGGAGAGGTGAAGGTGAGAGGTAGTGAGAGGAGAGGTGAAGGTGAGAGGTAGTGAGAGGAGAGGTGAAGGTGAGAGGTAGTGAGAGGAGAGGTGAAGGTGAGAGGTAGTGAGAGGAGAGGTGAAGGTGAGAGGTAGTGAGAGGAGAGGTGAAGGTGAGAGGTAGTGAGAGGAGAGGTGAAGGTGAGAGGTAGTGAGAGGAGAGGTGAAGGTGAGAGGTAGTGAGAGAGAGGTGAAGGTGAGAGGTAGTGAGAGGAGAGGTGAAGGTGAGAGGTAGTGAGAGGAGAGGTGAAGGTGAGAGGTAGTGAGAGGAGGTGAGGTGAGAGGTAGTGAGAGGAGAGGTGAAGGTGAGAGGTAGTGAGGAGAGGTGAAGGGAGAGGTAGTGAGAGGAGAGGTGAAGGTGAGAGGTAGTGAGAGGAGAGGTGAAGTGAGAGGTAGTGAGAGGAGAGGGGAAGGTGATGAGGTAGTGAGGAGGGAGGTGAAGGTGAGAGGTAGTGAGAGAGAGGTGAAGGTGAGAGGTAGTGAGAGAGAGAGGTGAAGGTGAGAGGTAGTGAGAGGAGAGGTGAAGGTGAGAGGTAGAGAGGGAGGTGAAGGTGAGAGGTAGTGAGAGGTGAGGTGAGAGGTAGTGAGAGGAGAGGTGAAGGTGAGAGGTGTGAGAGGAGAGGTGAAGGTGGAGTAGTGAGAGGTGAGGTGAAGGTGAGAGGTAGTGAGAGGAGAGGTGAAGGTGAGAGGTAGGAGAGGAGGGGTGAAGGTGAGAGGTAGTGAGAGGAGAGGTGGAAGGAGCAGGGGCGGAGCTATAGCGCGGCTGGGGAGGCAGCTGCCTTAGGGCCGCCCACCGTCTGGCGGGAGGGGGGCCGGGCCCGGCCCCCTCCGGGCCCGGGCCCAGGCCCGGACTGAATGGAGTTGCCGTCGCGTGTGGGACTGGATCGAACACAACTGGTGGTAACGGCAACTGGACTGGTGCCTTTTGTTTTGATTCTAGGCTCCTCCGTTTTGCCAGTACTGTGGTACGAGTACGACTGATAGCGTGTGGTTTAGGAACAGGGCGTTTGCACAAATCAGCGCTCCCTTTCCTTGGCTGTGACGTAGCCACGTAAATCTCACAAGCAGCGCGGAGGTGATATTTTTTCTGATGTCGCGTTCACGTTACGTGGGAAGAATCGGAAGAATCAGCTTCCGACTGGGAAAAACCATTCACGTCAGCCTCCTAGTTGTAATTCCTACTAGGACATATGGGATTTTTATAGACCCCGATATCTCCCACTTCCCGTCACGAATTGCGGAAGTATGGATGTGGGCGTTTTGATCGAGTCAATGCGTGAAGGCTTCCTAGTTGTAGCAACGAGATGTCCTCTGGTTCTTCCGCTTCTTCCACGTAACGTGAACGCGGCACAAGCAGCGCGGACGTAAACAACAAAGATGCCGTCGGTACTAGGAATAGTTTCAGAGGAAAAAGATCGCTTGCTATTTGTAATAAATGCAATGCAGAAGTTCCACGAGGAGGGAAAGGGGCAATAAGCTATACACATCCAACATAATAAGTCACCTGAAACATCACCACCGCTACCATGGTGTATTAAAATCCGAAGACGCCGAGCAGCTAAAGGGGACATTTACCGAGCACAAAGTGTGGATATATTATGATTTAACAAGTCTTATCTGTCCAGGACGATGACAACATTATTGCAGGTAAGCTAACTAGTACTACTAACGTTATCACGCTAGCTTGGATGCTAACTAACGTAATGTGAATGAATGAATGAATGAATGAAAACTTTATTTAACAGATTGCAGAATGGGTACAATACAGTACGGCTCGTTAAGGGGATGCAGACCAGAGAAAGACGTTTGTCTTGTTTACATCAGGGTCCCCCATTTTCAATTCATAGTGATCATAGAAAACATATACGTTACCACCTAGCCACAATCTATGGTATTTCTAGGTTACCACATGGGTGGCGCACGTGAACACTTTGTGAATTATGTGAGGGTGTATCATGATGATGGTAATTTGGCACTTAACGGACGTTACCTATCTCTTTGCCGT
The DNA here is from genome assembly GCF_963971535.1 of Notolepis coatsorum. Classification (NCBI taxonomy): domain Eukaryota; kingdom Metazoa; phylum Chordata; class Actinopteri; order Aulopiformes; family Paralepididae; genus Notolepis; species Notolepis coatsorum. The sequence goes on along the minus strand of NW_028173241.1, from coordinate 12,099 downwards.
TTTGCATAGTGCACTGCATAGTACCAGAGATGACAAAAGTTATGTGGTAACATAGGTCGCATCACTGCCAGTAGTCGGCATATTACCCAATTCTGACTCTGGTATTAGTCAACTAACGTACTGTTAGCCAGCTACTGTAATAACGAAACTGAAATATCTAATGATGATAGTCAATCATAAAGACAGAAAACACTCTCATCACAGACAAGCTGGATCTGGCCAAATACCTAACATGTCATGGTGAATGAATGAAAACTTTATTTAACAGATTGCAGAATGGGTACAATACAGTACAGCTCAATACATACAATTGTTAAGGGGATGCAGACCAGAGAAACACTTTCGTCTTGTTTACATCAGGGTCCCCCATTTTCAATTCATTATAACATAATGACATACAGATAGACAGTAGTGCTACATCTATACATGACATACCAGATTTGCAAATGCAGTACTGTTTGTGATACGAAAAGAGTCCAGAAAAGAGAGTATATACATTTGACGTATTATTATTGTATTGTGATATGTTTTGTTTCATGTTGGATTTTTTTTTTTTTTTTTTAATAATACAATAATATCGGGGGGGGGGGGGGGGGGGGGGGGGGCCCGAGCTGTCAATCTCGCCTCGGGGCCCGTGGGGCATTCCAACCGCCACTGTGAAGGAGAGAGGTAGTGAGAGGAGAGGTGAAGGTGAGAGGTAGTGAGAGGAGAGGTGAAGGTGAGAGGTAGTGAGAGGAGAGGTGAAGGTGAGAGGTAGTGAGAGGAGAGGTGAAGGTGAGAGGTAGTGAGAGGAGAGGAGAGGTGAAGGTGAGAGGTAGTGAGAGGAGAGGTGAAGGTGAGAGGTAGTGAGAGGAGAGGAGAGGTGAAGGTGAGAGGTAGTGAGAGGAGAGGTGAAGGTGAGAGGTAGTGAGAGGAGAGGTGAAGGTGAGAGGTAGTGAGAGGAGAGGTGAAGGTGAGAGGTAGTGAGAGGAGAGGTGAAGGTGAGAGGTAGTGAGAGGAGAGGTGAAGGTGAGAGGTAGTGAGAGGAGAGGTGAAGGTGAGAGGTAGTGAGAGGAGAGGTGAAGGTGAGAGGTAGTGAGAGGAGAGGTGAAGGTGAGAGGTAGTGAGAGGAGAGGTGAAGGTGAGAGGTAGTGAGAGGAGAGGTGAAGGTGAGAGGTAGTGAGAGGAGAGGTGAAGGCGAGAGGTAGTGAGAGGAGAGGTGAAGGTGAAAGGTAGTGAGAGGAGAGGTGAAGGCGAGAGGTAGTGAGAGGAGAGGTGAAGGTGAGAGGTAGTGAGAGGAGAGGTGAAGACGAGAGGAGAAGGTGTTCATTGTGTACTGGACCCTGGACTGGCTGAGAAACCCCCTTGTGTTCTGACCCTGGACCGGACGACTACTCTGAGTATTGAACAATCCCTTTTTTGTACGAGAGCCTGTTTTTTGTGTTTTGACCATCGTACTATTATTCTGCCTGTGAATCAATAAATATTAGAATGGAATGATATTGCACTTGTGTGGACATTTGAATGTGTTTGTTTTTGAACCGTGACGAGTCTGAACACCACCGGGCTCGTTCGTCACAATAGGTCGGAAGATTATTGATCTTTAACCCTTTCACTGCCACACGACAGCCGGTTAGCCCTTTCACTGTGACAATACAGAAGGTTGGCCCTTTACTATCACACAACCGACGGCTATGCTCCATCATTAGCATCATCAAATGCGGAGCTAATGATGCTAATGATGGAGCATCGCCGTCGGTTGTGTGATAGTAAAGGGCTAACCTTCTGTCGCGTGGCAGTGAAAGGTTAAAGTGCGTTGACGGATGTTCCAGGAGTCGGGAACCTTCTGTGGTGTGGCACTGTGAAGGGTTAAGGTGAAAGGGTTAACCCTTTGTAGTGTGGTAGTGAAAGGGTTAACCCTGTGTAGTGTGGTAGTGAAAGGGTTAACCATGTGTAGTGTGGTAGTGAAAGGGTTAAGCACAACCCAGTCATTTGAGCGAGTGAGATGGGGTCCAACGTTCCAATCCAGTAACATTGTGGTGTAAAGTGGTAGCTTATCAATAACAATAAGGGCTTTGTAAATAAATAAATAAATACCAATGATTACTGCGCCTCTGTGTGAGAGAAGACCAACCGATTTGATCATACATCTACAATAGTGAGTATGATCATACTGTCACCAGTAATGAATCTGTTGAAACAGCAGCCTCTCTATAAATTGCATCACCATAGTCCAAAACTGATCAAATCAAACTCCTTTAATTAATCAAAGGCTGGTTCTTTTTCGGTACAAGAAGCCCATTTTCTGTCACAGCTGGCCGGCAAGGTTTTTAAACGGTATTAAAATATATATTTATTTATTTATTGAGCCAGATGCCAAGATATTTAAACACAGTGACTCTCTCAATGTTAGAACCACTCACAGTGGACATATGCAACCCATTATTCTCGAAGACACTCTGACGTCACGAGACCGCCGCCATCTTGGTATAGGGGGTCCATACGGATTTCTAGTATCAAATGCATGTGTTGAGGTCCGTTTTTATTACATGTTTTATCACATTCTTGTTCATTTCATAACATTTTTATACGATTTGTTTTGAAAATATTGAGGCCAACATGGCATTTCACTATTTCGAAAGCCTTTCTGGTGATTCTAAGGCGAGATATGATTCAAAGAAGCTCCCCCTGATTGACTTGACATAATGTCCATACAAAACACATACAGACATGGCCAACTCTCGAATACCCAAATTGAAGCTGCTATGTTACGTTTTGTACTAATAACAAAACAAACACAGAAATCCAAATCGCAAGTTTTATACCATCACGGAGTTAAAAGTGGCTGGCGGCTAACGTTCGGCTAACTAGCTCTGGTGTTGTGGTCGTGGTAGCTACATGCTAAGCTAACGTTAATCACATCATATCGAACCGATAGGAGTTTATCTTATCTAATCTTACGTGGTGGTACCACGTGTGCCACTACCCGGTCAAACATCCACGTAAGATTAGATAAGATAAGCTCCTATCGGTTCGATATGATGTGATTAACGTTAGCTTAGCATGTAGCTACCACAACCACAACATCAGAGCGAGTTAGCCGAACGTTAGCCACAGCCACTTTTTCCTCCGTAATGGTATAAAACTTGCGATTTGGATTTCTGTTTTTGTCATTAGTACAACGCGTAACACAGCAGCTCTTTGGCATTGTGAAGGACTGAAGAAAATTCCGCTTGATAGTCTTTAATTTGACGCTTTAACGATCCGTTTCTGCACTAAATGAACCGTATACAATGTACCAGGCGGGGCAGTTTCCCCCCACGCTGCAGTTGCCTAGCAACAACAGGCAGGAAGTTGACTTCGAGAATATGAAATATGCATGGCTCTAGTAAATTAATAAATTTAGTTTTACTAGCATTATGTACCAATTTAAGATTTTTGGAAGAGCATTAAAGGAATATTGCAATATATACATGACCAGTTGTACAGAGTTGACACAGATCAACTGTATCAAATGCTTTAGATACATCTACAAAAGGGTGGCTAGGTGGCGCAGTGGGCAAGGTGCTCACCACCAACGCAGGAGATGCTGGGTTCGAGCCCAGCTCTCGGCGTTGCTACCAGCTTGGCTGGTCGTTCATACTAATACAATTGGCAGTGTTAGGGGTGGGAAGCTGGTGGGTGGGGATCGGACGTTGTGGACAGCGACTCCTACAGGTCGGTTGGTGTGCCTGCGCAGTAGAATCAGGAAGCGACGGGGGCGGCGTGCCCTCCAAAACGCAGACCCCCACCGCTGAGAGATCGCGCTGTGCAGGTGAAAAGATGCGACGGCTGCCTCCTCGAGTACCGGAGGGGACACGTGATGCAAGGCTTCGTCCACATTGCAGCCGGCCTGTGGGAGGCATGGTCTAACAACGTTCGAGACAGGGGAGGGTAGAATTGGACGATACGAAATTGGGGAGAAAAATAGAAAAATGGGGAGAAAAAGTAGATACAAAAAAAAAGATACATCTACAAAAATGGCAGCAGTGTTTTTTCCTGTCTAATGCAGATATTATATCACACACACACACGCACGCACGCACGCACGCACGCACGCACGCACGCACGCACGCACGCACGCACGCACGCACGCACGCACGCACGCACACACACACACACACACACACACACACACACATACATGGCCAAGACTTCCGAACACAAGTACACCATATCTACACCTATACCCAAGGTCAGTCATCACACTGAGCAGTGGTTGGTATTTGATATACTTGTCCCGGAAGGCCTGGTCCATGTACAGGTCAAAGGTACAGCCTACTTCTATGACCAGCACCTCTCCGTGGCTGGTGTCAACAAAAACAACGTCCGGTGTATTGGGTATGTTAGCAAAAACATCGTTGGTAAGGCCAAACCACTCTGGTTTTACTCTGGCATGTTTGTACATTGTTGCACTAGCTGGTGATATGTTCCATACCGCATCAGACACAATGTCCACAATACGGTCATGACGAGCGATGTACAGGTGTTTGTATGCATTACATCCGTTTGTTATGTGTGCAATGGATTCTAGGTGTTGTGAATCCTGATGGTTTAAACAGAATGGACTGTGAGTTTGAGGATACCAAGTGGACAGATTGTATTGGGTGGGTAATACCTGCAGTCTTGCTTTGATGGTAAATTTTAAAACATCCTCACCAACAGCGGCGTTCTTATACACTGAGTGTGAGACTGAGTGGTCAGCAAACTCCAAACAAGCTAGTTTGCCCTGTAGTCTGAGTCCACACCAGTGCTGCCTGATCTCAGACTGCTTCATGCTAAGCAGAACCCTCCTTGCAGAGTCTCTGTGCAGTTCGACAGTCTCTTCCTGCGGTGTTGTGATGTTGGCCTTCACAACCACACAGGGGTCTGTGATAAGTTCATCAGAGACAGGGACTTCAGTCTGTGTGTTGGTGGGTTTTGTCCATTTCAGCTGAACTCCAGTCTGGTTGCAGAGGTCATTGAGATCTGGCCAGTCAGACCAGACCCCGAAGCCCTTGGCCCGAGAGTCCAGTTTCCCAGAGTCTTTCTTCCTGAAGCCGAGGAAGTTATTCTGGTCTGCGGTGGCCAGGGGGATCTTCCTTCTGCGTAGATCCAGCAGGAGAGAGGCCATTTCTCTGACGGTGACATCATCATTGTTAAGCATGTGGAGCAGGTGGGCTAGCCTGGTGGCGATGTAGGTCCACTCGACATTGGGGACTCCCAGCCCTCCCTCTCCACATGGGAGAAAGATCATGCCCCGTGTGGAGTGTGTGTTGAGGCCTACCCACTTTCTGACCAGCTGAACAGTTTTGTTTGTCATTTCTCTCAGTGCCTTGAGAGGGATGTGTACATTGGCAAAAAGGTGTTGGATTTTAGCCAGAGCCACCTCTCTCACAGCCTGGAACTTCATGATGACGGGGAGGGGGGACAGGTCAATCAGGTGTAGACGATGGAGAAACTCTGTAGTGAGCTCCTCGACCTGCTCCCCCCACTCTCCAGCGATGTTAAACCTGTGGCCAAGGTATGGGTAGGTCTCATTACGGGAATACACCTTGATGGGTTGGCCCATTACAAGAAAGGAGGGGGGCTTGTCGTTCTTGGCCTTATACCAGCGGTTGCCTCCACTGCGGCGCTCATGGAGTACGGCGCACTTGGCTTGCTTCACCTCCAGCCCTGACCACTGGAGGAACTTATCAGTGCGTGCCAGCATGTTAATGATGACATCTTCCTGTCGTGATGACACCTGCACGTCGTCCGCGTATCCCTGAACAGGATTTGGGGATCGGACATGCAGAGGAGCGCACTGGTAAATCCACTTCATCCACTGGTTGAGTGCTAGGATGAAGTTCACGGCACTCCAGGGACAGCCAGTTTTTATTCCCACCTTCAGTGCAATCGGCTCTGTGAGCTGCTGCCCACAGATAACTTGGATAAATGAACCTTGGTATACACTGGATACAATATTCACAAAAGGCTGAGGCAGGTGTATTTCCTCTAATGTTTTTAACATCACCTCATGGGAGAGTGATATACACACACACACACACACACACACACACACACACACACACACACACACACACACACACACACACACACACACACACACACACACACACACACACACACACACACACACACACACACACACACACACACACACACACACACACACACACACACACACACACACACACACACACACACACACACACACACACACACACACACACACACAGGGAACAAAATAAGTACCAGCCAACCGCCAATGGCTGGTAAAAAATCTGCCTGGCTGGTAGTTTTTTAAATCTACCAGCCAAATGGCTGGTAAGTCAAAAAGTTAAGTTTGTTCCCTGAGAGCAGAGCTACACAGCAGTGCGCCTATTTTGCGAGCCGAAATAAGTCTGTGGTTTTTTCTTCTTCTCACAACGGGTCAAATGCATCTAACATGCATTGCATCGTCGCCATTCCTTTATGCCCACATCGCCAGAAATGAACGTTATGTTAGCGTAAGCTAACAAGCTAATCCTGATCAGCGGCAGAGCCATAGAGAACAGCAGACAGTGTGGACTGGGGAAAGGGAAATGGGGGGGGGGGGGGGGGCACTCTCCCTTTCTCTGTGTGTGTGCGTGCGTTTGGAAAGATGATGACGTCACTAGTCAGGACTCAGGAGAGGAGTATATTGTAGTAAACTGAGGATTACTGAGGATGCACAGATAATGTTGATATTCAAATATAAAAAGGTTTCGAGAGGAGTGGAAGTTTGAAGACAGACTAGACTACAATATGATGCGGGGGTGGCGAGTTGAAACAGTGTGTGTGTCCCCGACCCCACTTCTATGTTTCAATAAATTATTTGCATTTAAAACTATTAACGCTGACTCATTCCTTCAGTCCACTCAAAATTATGCTAATATTCCTTATGTTGTTTATGATATTAATTGAAAATAGCATATGAGAGTATTATATAGTAATAATAACACATGGCGATATACTAAAAAGCTATTTTTAATTTTTGGCTGGTAAAAAATCTGCCTGGCTGGTAGTTTTTAAAATCTACCAGCCAAATGGCTGGTAAGTCAAAAAGTTAATTTTGTTCCCTGCACACACACACACACACACACACACACACACACACCAAGGCCAGGCAAACCAACCTTATATAATATATAATTTAGCTTCTCTCCACCTCTCTCTCTTTGACTGTGTTCGCCCCCCGGTGTTATGGTCGAAGCAGATCCATATCCTCTTGCTATATAGATCGGACCTTTTAGGCCGTTAGCAGGACGCCAATGGACCTCTGACGGCTCACAGGATGCCGCCTAGCACTGACTGATGCACCGCAACTGTGCTCACAGAATGCCATAAAACAAAATTCTATACAGAGATATCGACATCGGTAAATATCGGTATCGGCCAGAACAGCAATATTAATATCGGTTATCGGTATCGGCCACAATTTTCACATCGGTGCATCACTAGGCGTGATGGTCTGATACAGGCTACACACACACACACACACACACACACACACACACACACACACACACACACACACACACACACACACACACACACACACACACACACACAGACACACAGACATATACATAGATACTGATGCACACACACATGCAAAGACACAGACACAGACACATTTCCAATCCACACACATGCACACTCACACAAATAGACCTAGTACACACAAGCACTCACAAATGCCACATACATGCACATACTGTATAAAGTATGTTACAGTAAAGGTGGGAAGACTGTGATATTGCACGTTTCCCAGGTTACGTGCACATTCCCCATCATCACGTCAGTTAATGTGAGATTTTTGGGGGCCAATAATGTGGTACTTATAGGTACACTAATACAGTAATACAGTGAACAAGGTGGCTTATATCCAGATTAGCAGATTATTATTTCCCAGACATGGCCCAACCCAGCCCTCAACATGCACACACACATATTGTACATGTACACACACACACACACACACACACACGCACACACACACACGCACGCACGCACACACGCCACGCACGCACGCACACACACACACACACCTGCAACAACACATTAAACTGTAGATTTATGGTTATTGAGAAAGTGTGATGGATGGATGTTGGCACAACAGACTGTGCTTTCCCGCGAAAGCATCACATGTGTAAACATGACCATGAATAATCCATTAGGCTCCATCAGACAACGACACGTCTGAAAGACTGGGTCATGTTCCTCATTATACCCCCCCCCCCCGCCCCCCCCTAATGAGCGGAAACACGCCACATTCCACCGTGAAATATCTCTTACGCCGCACAAATATCTCGAGGCTGCTTTTTTCAAAGTGCCGGGCAGCTAATCAATGGAGAGAGGAGGTGGGCCGGACCAGCGTGTCCGTCGTGAAACACAAACTCCTGGACCAAGTCTGCTGGGCGGCATGGAACTGGATATACTCACCTTGTCAGAGAGGTTTCTGTTTTGACATAATTGCCTGGCACTGTGATACCATCATCATCATCATCATCATCAGCATCATCATCGTCATGTAGGTCTAAACGAAGGTGGAGGCCACAGGCCGATATTATGCGCCACAGTTCAATGTTATCAAAGGGAACATCAAGAAGACATTACGTACGGGCGGTCAGGTGGCGTAGTGGAGATTGCGTTCATCACCAACGCTGGAGACGCTGGGTTCACGTGTTCGAATCCAGCTCCCGGCGTTGTCACCAGCTTGGCTGGCCGTTCACACTAATACAATTGGCAGTGTTAGAGGTGGGAAAGCTGGCGGGGTGGGTCCTGGGCATTGTGGACAGCGACCCCTACAGTTCGGTCGGGGCGCCTGCACAGCGAGGGTAGGATCTGGAGGGAGGTAGTGCGACCTTCCACACGTTACACTCTCCGGGTGAGAATCTGCGCGGCCAGGCTGGCTGCCGGCTGGCTGCACATGTGTCGGAGGAAAGCATGTGACAGTCTCCGGCCTCCCGGACCAACAGTAGGGGGGGGTGCGCAACAACCAGGAAGGGGGTTGGGAATTGGCATTAACGACTAACAGTGGGATGGGAGAAAAATCGGAAAAAGGAGGGGGAAAAGATATATATATATATATAAAAAATAAAATAAAAGAAGAAGACATTACGTGATGTGACGTGACGAATCATCCCCCCCCCCCCCCCCCCCCCCCCCCCACCCCCCCCCCCCCCCCCCCCCCCCCCCGAGGAGGCGGATCTCTAACAGAGACTTGGCATTAATGGAGATGACTCTGGTCAAAGTTCATGTAGAAACTCTGGTGTAGTGCTAAAGAATATATTATAATAATAATATTATGGAAGCGAAAAGGAAGAAGATATATATATATATATATGCTGGTGGTCCAGTATATCACTCTCAAAGTCTAGTATATCAACATTCTCAATAATTAACCAAAAAAGACCAAAAATTTATTCTACAGCCCTTTTGAGATGAAAGATTGCACTTTGACCTGGGATGATGCAAGGAGAAGAGCTTCTGCGATGTTGTTGTTTATTCTGAATAACAAATTGATGTTCATATTGATGTCCACGCAATACCCAACGTGAAGTCCGACGCGCTCCAGCCGAGTTTTGGATCGGAGGGCTTTTCACCAGGCACTTCAGAATACACTACCCGGGGAAAATATCGATACAGTAAGTATCGCGGATTCGCGACTGTATCAATATATATATATTTGTTTGTATAAGGAAGTTGCATTGTTCATTTCAATACCTGTAATAGTACAGTAGTCCACACACACACACACACACGTGTGCATTCAGTTAAGTTGGAATATGACTGTAATACAAACAGTTCAGTTTGTCAGGTACATGCAACACAGATTACAGTGTTGACATCTGTCTGCTTGATACAATCCCATTTGTTGCAATACAAATGATTGAAGTGAGATGAACAGACTAAACTTTATTTTATTAGATACAAATTAAACATGTTGACAACGTTTTACTTTGCAGTTGAAAAAAAGTAATAAATCACAATATATCCTTGCAATATTATTATCGCAATACTCAGCATATCGCAATATATTTTGAATCGCAATACTGTCGTATCGTGACTTATGTATTGTGATAATATCATATTGTGATGCCCTAGGGTGATGCCCACCCCAGTACCCAAAGTAAGACACTGGAGCACTCATACCGTCTACGCTACATGTATGTATGTATGTATGTATGTATGTATGTATGTATGTATGTATGTATGTATGTATGTATGTATGTATGTATGTATGTATGTATGTATGTATGTATGTATGTATGTATGTATGTATGTATGTATTTTGGGATATAATGAAAAATAATTAAGACAAATCTAAATCGATCACAATTAGTAAATAATGTAGCGCTATCAATCTCATAATATCATAATGTCAATCAACATAATATACATAACAATATTTCCCTATAGGCCGGGTGGGTGGTCTAAGTATTCCTACAGGGGTTGGGTCTATATCAGTTACCTAGTTACAGTGTGACCCTTACTGTACATCCCATCTACAAGGTGTCCTGGGGAACATGGCACGATTCATCCATATCATTATTTCAGAATTACAAATAGTTTGTTCTAAATATTGGTTACCACAGTGCTAAACAAACCTAAACATATCTTGGCTGTTTAGGTACTGTGGCAACCAATAATATCTAAATAATGATATGGATGAATCATGCGATGTTCCCCAGGATACTACTAGAGATGGGATGTAAGGGCCACAATGTAACTACAGTAGGTCATTGATATAGACCCCCCCCCCCCTGCAATAAACATGTAGACAGTATGAGTGCTCCAGTGTTTTACTTTGTGTCTATTTTTAAGTGCCCTGGTGAAAAGTTTGCTTATATATGTCCATGCAATACTTATCAGCGCATAATCAATACACGAGAGAAGGTATTCATCCAACAGAAAGAGAATATGGTCAGCGCTAAATTATAGATTGATTTCCAATGCAGCTTCCGGGCACTTGACCGGTCCCCTGATCCTCCTGACGGTTCAAAGGAGCCTTCGCCGGGGGGGGGGGGGGGGGGGGCAAATCATACATACTGCATATAATAATACAGTCACATGCTAATGCTACATCGCCTGGAACAACTCCCTGAATAATTCACATCATTCTTCAGAATAAAACTGACTTCAGAATATAACCGACTTCATGCTTTTGTTCTTGAATTATTAACAAAAACATCAGAACCACAATATCAGAGAGAGAGCGAGAGCGAGAGAGAGAGAGCGAGAACGAGAGAGAGCGAGAATGAGAGCGAGAACGAGAGCGAGGACGAGAGCGAGAGCGAGAACGAGAGCGAGAACGAGAGCGAGGACGAGAGCGAGAGCGAGAACGAGAACGAGAGCGAGGACGAGAGCGAGAACGAGAGCGAGAGCGAGAACGAGAGCGAGAACGAGAGCGAGGACGAGAGCGAGAACGAGAGAGAGCGAGAACGACAGACAGACATACAGACAGACAGACAGACAGACAGACAGACAGACAGACACAGACAGACAGACAGACAGACAGACAGACAGACAGACAGACAGACAGACAGACAGACAGACAGACAGAGAGACAGAGAGACAGAGAGACAGACATACAGACAGACACACAGACAGACAGACAGACACACAGACAGACAGACAGACAGACAGACAGACAGACAGACAGACAGACAGACAGACAGACAGACAGACATACAGACAGACAGACAGACAGACAGACAGACAGACAGACAGACAGACAGACAGACAGACAGACAGACAGACAGACAGACAGAGCAGCTACACTCACATTACAACTTAATGTCTTTGTGTGGTCTATTTGTGGCAACAATCAATGCACCAAGTGGTCATTAATGATTAATATTTCACCCTGATCTTTTTTTCAGGCACTTGACTGGTCCCCTAATCCTCATGACAGTTCAAAAGAGCCTTCGCTGGAGGGAAAATCATACATACTGCATATTATATACAGTCACGTGCTGACGTTGCCATTTTGCCTAGAACAACCCCTGAATAATTCACGTCCTTCTGCACGAATAAAACACAGACTTTAAACTTTTTTCTTGAATTATTGAC
>NW_028173242.1:0-1000 GCF_963971535.1 Notolepis coatsorum | reverse complement strand
CTCCATACTGGACAAAATACTCTCTTTCTGCATCCTGCTCCACCTCCTCCTGACTCCATTTGACAACACTTCCCTCTCTTTTTTCAGCCTGAGAGCCACTATTGTCACTTTCCTTTTCCCTTTCAACTGACTCAGGTATATCCTCCCCCACCCCACCACTGTTGTCATCCAATGTCTTACTGTTTACATTATTCATCACATTCGACCCTTCCTCTACTATTCCACTGTCACTTGTTGTCCCATTTTCCACTGTCTGGCTGTTTTCATTAGCCACTACATTCGGCTTTCCCCCTCTCTTTCTCCGATGCGGTATTGGAAGGACCGAACCACCACTGTTCTCCCCTGTTACCCCACAGTCGCCACTGGTTGAGGGGGGAGCAGCGTCTCTCACTCCTCCTTCCTCTGTACCATGGCTCAGCTCTGTACCTGCTGCACTGGCTCTGCAGCTCTGCAGTTGGATATTATTGGCTGCACTGCTCGCAGCTCTAAGCTGCCACACTCCTCCCCCCTCTACCCCTGCGCTGCGATCCTCCTGGGGTGGAGGCTGCCTCGCCTCTCTCCCTGGACAATCGCGCACTATATGTCCCTCTTCCCCACACTTGAAACACTTTCCAGAGTTCCCAGAATTCACAAAAACCACATAATCATACTCGTCAACTTTTAACTTGAAAACCAAATCAAGCTATTCTCCGCTGTTGTTTAGAATCATTAAAACCTGTCGTCTATGTGAGACAACATGCTTTAAAAGCGGATATTTACATCCCGACAACATTTTCCTTATCGAGGAAATTATCCTCCCATGTCGTGCTAGTTGACTTATCAATAGTTTGTCGCTGATGAATGGTGGAATGTTGGAAATAAAGACCTTTCTGCCTGGTGTGGAGAGAGGCTCCACGGAAAGACGCCATCAACACTGATCCCTAATTGGACTACAGTATGCACCTTGTCCAAATAATCAAGAAAAATCACCACTCCACCGTTCATCTTAACGCCATGCTTT
>NW_028173243.1:0-88000 GCF_963971535.1 Notolepis coatsorum | reverse complement strand
GTATATACATTATATACATTTGAGAGTATATACATTTGAGGGGGAAGAAACTGTACATTGAAGGGGGTGGGGTTTGGCCAGTTTTGAATTGCAGTCTCCCGTAGGTGCTCTTTTAGAGAGGTTCTGAAGGTGGGTAGTGATTCACATTCCTTTACAGCTGTGGGTAGGGCATTCTACATTGTTGTTGCATAATTGCTAAACGTGTTTAGTCCCTTGTTTGAGCCGAATCTGGGTTTAACATGATTTGTGGAGCTCCCTCTGGTGTTGTGTTCATGGTATTCACTGACCTTTGGGAAGTATTTTGACATGTATATGGGTACCTTAGTGGTGTAGTGTATCTTGTAGATCAGGCCCATTTCAAGTTGCTGTACTCTGTCGTCTACTCTAAGCCATCCTAGGTTGTCAAAGTGGGCAGGGGTGAGGTGGGTTCTAGGAGTAAGGTCAAGCAGTAGTCTGACCAGTTTGTTTTGTGATGTTTGTAATCTTGTTTTTAGGGCCTTTGAGGTGCTTTGGTACCATGAGGTGCAAGCATAGTCATAGTACCCTTGAATGAGTGCTCCTGCCAGAGTCTTCAGGGTATTCTTGTTTACCAGAGAGGAGATCCGGTACTATCAGTGAAGCAAGCCAAAAACTAAATAAAACCCACGAGAGAGATAAGAAAAACATTACGTGTGGTCAAATCAACTGTTTGGTACATTCTCAAAAAGAAAGAACCCAATGATGAGCTCAGCAACACCAAAAGACGTATCTGTGTCAAAGTAGAGTTAGTAAAAGAAAATTATAATAATAAAGTATCTAAAGAAAAAAAGCATGTACAGTTCTGGAACAACACTTTAGGGACAGCTGAGACAAGGATCAACTTGTACCAGCATGATGGGAAGAGAAGAGTATGGAGAAGGAAAGGAACTGCTCATGATTGAAAGCATACCACCTCATCAGTGAAGCATGGTGGTGGTAGTGTTATGGCGTGGGCATGTATGGCTGCCAATGGAGCTGGTTCCCTTGTATTTATTGATGATGTGACTGCTGACAATTGCAGCAGGATGAATTCTGAAGTGTTTCGGGTAATATTATCTGCTCATATTCAGCCAAATGCTTCAGAACTCATTGGATGGTGCTTCATAGTGCAGATGGACAATGACCCAAAGCATACTGTGAAAGCAACCAACAAGTTTTTTTAGGCAAAGAAGTGGAATGTTATGCAATGGCCAAGTCAATCACCTGACCTGAATCCAATTGAGCATGCATTTCACTTGCTGAAGACTAAATGTAAGGGGAAATGCCCCAAGAACCAGCAGAAACTGAAGACAGTCACCAGGGCATCACCAGGGACAAAACCCAGTGTCTGGTGATGTAGTTTATGGGTTCCAGACTTCAGGCTGTTATCGACTGCAAAGGAGTTGCAACCAAGTATTAAAAGTGACCATTTTATTTATGGATTGTTAGTTTGTCCAATTACTTTTGGTCCCTTAAAAAGGGGGGTGCATGTGTATAAATTGTTGTAATTCCTACACTGTTCACCTGATTTGGATGTAAATACAGTACCCTCAAATTAAAGGTTAAAGGGGAACTATCTTATAAATGGCCTTTTCCAGTGTTTAGCATTGTTTTCTAGCGGGGGCGGAGCTAGGCGTTCATGGAGTGAGACGTGTTTCACGTGAGCTCCCTTCTATCGTGCAAAATATACTTTTCTCCCCATTAGTCTTTATTTTATTTTTATTTGTTAATTGTCTGCTTGTTGAGTCGTCGAGTTTCAACTACTTTCGTCGACTTTTTTCAACTTTCTGCGATGTCGGTGTAGACCAGATCCATGAGCACTCCAGCAGGCAAACTGCCACCGGATCTACCCTCACCGTCACCCGGTATCAGTGAGATAAGTGAAGCTGTTCTCTCAGTCATGACCAAACTCCATGCAGACTTTGAGATACGCTTCGCTGAAACACAAAGAAAAGTGCAGGTGGAATTTTTTGATACCCTTCATCAAGAGATGTCAGAAGAAATTAGGTTGGCGGTCGACCCGTTGAGAGAAAAGATGGAGTCGCTGCATGCTGTCTCCTCGGCTAATGCTAACGAACTAGCCACGCTAACGACAGAGGCCTCACTACAAGGCGAGAGGCTGGCGGGTCTGGAGACCTCCCTGCTGGCTAGGCAGGCTTAAGTTGCCAAACTACAGTCGGTAATTGTGGAAATGCAGTCCCGGGAGAGACGCTACAACATCAGGATTGTTGGTGTACCGGAGGGCAGTGAGGGAGGCCGTCTCTCGGAGAACATGCCGGAATTGCTGCAGAAAATACCGGGGAAAGATGTCCTCCCCAGCCCTCCCGTATGTGAGTCGGCCTACAGAGCGGGCAAGACCAGTCCTGGAGTGAACAAAGAGCCGAGGCCCATCATTGTCAAGCTAAACAGGCTCCAACAAAGAGAGCTCATCATGCGGTCGGCCCGTGCCAGAAGGGGTAAACTAAGTCTTGACGATCGCAAAGTGGCCATTTTCGGAGACTTTACGCCGGAGGTTCAAGCACAGAGAGGCGAATACAAAGCGGTCATGACCAGGCTATGGAAACTAGGCCCGAGGCCTACGCTATTCGCTCCCGCGAAATTATCTGTGCTGGGTAAGGGCGATGATCGTCGTTCATTTTGGTCATTGGCTAAAGCGGAGGAATATCTCGGGAGGATAGCCGAGACTGTAGCTTGTTAACTATGTCGGGTGAGTGACTTGGCGATGTGGGCCTGAATACATTGATAGGGCGGACTACTCACAAATGCTTGTTGTCATGCCCAGACAGGCTAACTGTCCACTGCCCACCCAAGCTAGCGGGGCATCCCAATGACTTCTGTTACTCGCTAATGCTGACCTCATGGTCGTACGTGTGTGTCGCCTCTATGAAAGCTAGCGAGCTAGCTGGACAATGTACATAACAGATTCTAGCGTGCTAGCCGGATTCACCACTAGCTTACGCGCTAGCCTCGGGCTAGCTAGCAGGCTGTGTCTATCGCCCGCGCCGAGACATTCGAGACCCGTTAATGTTTACGTATTTTGGTTGTTGTTGCTGTTTAAGTGACATCGGTTTGCACAATTCAACAGTGATCGGTTCCTTAACTAACTTCTTGTATGCTTTTATTTTTATATCCAGGCTGATTTGAGCTTTGGGCTCCAGTAGTAGAAGGTCGGTTGAATATATATATACAATATATGATAACAGGTTGTGTCAGGTATAGCTTATTACTATCCCCGGGTTAATGAAGGTGTTTAATTCTATTCTTATATAGGTTATGTCATTCCAGCCTTTGTGCCTGACCAGAGGGGCTGTTACATGCGTGCACCTTGACCATAAACCCTTTTTTCCTTTTCTTCTTATTGTTGCTGTTTAAATGACGTCTGTTTGCGCAATTTAACTGTGATCCGGTCCTGCCTTAGACTATCTGCTGGTATGCTTTAATTTAATTTTGTTTTATATTTTCCTTTATCCATTTATGCTATAACATTGCAACATTAATACGCAGATTCGGAGGTAGATGGTTACAGGGATGATGTTGAGTTATTATATAATAATGGCTATTTTTTCCCTTATAGTTGTCTCATGTTAGGGCCAAGGCTCACGGTGGTTTTCGACCGATATCTTTATTGAATTTAATTTATATTTTTATTTGTGTTTATTGGACTAGTGGGGGTTTAATCAGGGGTTTATCTAGAGAGGGGGTCGGAGTGGAGAGCGTCTTATTGGATCCATGATTCCAGTGGGAAATGATAGGAAGATGACCATCCTTAGTGGATGGGGCATAGGGAGGGGATTGGAGAGTGGGTATAGGAGGGTTAATAATAGGACGGGTGGGTTAGGGTTTAGAGTAGAAGGAGGGGGGGTTGTAACTGGGGTGGTATTTTTCTGTGTTTTATGTACTGTTGTCTTATATGTGTGTAATTGTTCCTCCTCTCAACTCCTGGGATTGACCGTCTGGGCCCGCCTGGATCAGCGCCTCTGTCCTCAGCCTGGCTGCACTGGTATGTTCTCTACGCATTTAGACAAATTCGACCATGGCTAAATTGAATATTTTAATTTGGAACGCAGGGGGTCTTAACGCCCCACACAAGCGGGCCAGTGTCCTTTGGTTATTGAAGAGAAGAAATATTGACATTGCTCTCCTTAGTGAGACGCATTTATTGGTGGGTGATGTGTCAAGGCTAGCAAATCGACAATATCACGTTATCTCCTCATCCTCGGCCGATGATAAGATGAAAGGAGTCGTCATAGTTACAAGACGTAACCTTGATATCAAAGTCCTGGATGTGTGGTCGGACACGGAGGGAAGGATTACTATAGCAAAAGTTGAGTTCTCTCATAGGAAGATGGCAATAATAGCATTGTATGCCCCTAACACATTTGATTCAGCGTTCTATAATACAATCACGAAGAATATGTTGGAACTTACTGGATACGCTCTCATTGTGGGTGGCGATTTTAATGCGTGCTGGGATGCGGAGATGGATAGGTCCGGGTCCTCTGAAACAAGCGACCAAAAACAGTCCTCTAAGGCCCTCAGGATGTGGGCCCAGGACACGGGGCTCGCAGACCTATGGCGCATATCCAATCCCACCCTCAAGGATTACTCTCACCTGTCAGCCAAACACAAAACCTTCTCTCGAATAGACTATGCATTCGCGTCCCCTAATATGTTTGATAGTTTCGACGTCTCATTGGTTCCCCTGGCTCTCTCGGACCACAAGGGGATCTTCCTTATGGCAACCTTTGGCAGGCTCTCCACGAGAGCTCCCAGGTGGCGTTTTAACTCCACCTTATTAAAGAACGATGATTTCTGTTCTGAGTTCAGGAGTAAACTAGCTGAATTCTTGCAGATCAATGTTGGCACGGTCGATGACCCCAGGGTCCTGTGGAACGCATTGAAAGGATTTATCAGGGATCATGTCACACTTTTCGCCTCCAATTTGCGTAAATCCCGGTCAAAAAAACTAGAAGGACTGGAAACATTATATGCGGACCTATACGCATCTTTGCAAACTAACTATAGTGAACGACTAAACACACAACGTAAGATAGTCAAGAAAGAAATAAACTCCATACTTAAACAACAGTCTGAGTTCTTGATACATAGGACAAGGCAAAATTACTACTTTCACGGCTCCAGGCCTAGCCATCTATTGGCAATGAAAATACGCTCGAATGATCATTTCTCGGATATCCCCTCGATCAAGACGCGACAGGGTACAGTCACTACTGATTCGAAAAAGATCAACGACACTTTTAAAGAGTTTTACTCACAGTTATATAGCTCAGAGGTTAATCTCGACAACTCTAAATTTGAATAGTTCATTGGCGGGCTTGAGATACCCCACATTTCTGAGGAAGAGGCTAAGGAACTGGGGAAACCGATCACTCTTATGGAACTAAGGGAGACGATTGCTGAAATGCAGAGGGGTAAGGCACCAGGCTGGGATGGTATTCCACCCGAGGTATATTTAGCTTTCTGGGACCAACTGGGTCCATTGATGCTTGATATGATCAATTACGCTATCGAACAAGGGGAGTTCTCAAGAGATGTCAACATGGCGTTGATTTCTTTACTTCTCAAGAAGGACAAAGATCCCAATGATTGTGGTAGCTATAGGCCCTTGAGTCTTCTCGGGGCCGATTTAAAAGTGTTTGCCAAGGTGCTGGCCCGCCGCCTGCAGAGATTTATGACGGTATTGGTACACTGCGATCAAACTGGTTTTATCCCGGGGCGCCTGGCTGCAGATAATCTTAGGAGGCTGTTGCATGTAGTCGATAACAGTAAAGACAATACAGCTCCGTCCATAGTTCTGTGTTTGGATGCCATGAAGGCGTTTGACAGACTAGAATGGTCATACCTGTGGAAGGTACTTGAGGTTATGGGTCTTGGAAAGAATTTTATTCATATGATTAAAGTCCTGTATGCCTCGCCGTCGGCAATGATACTGACAGGCAAAAACTGTTCCACACTTTTCCTAGTCTCCAGATCTTCTAGACAGGGTTGTCCTCTGAGCCCAGGACTATTCACGCTTTCCCTCGAACCATTGGCCCAATTTATTAGGCAATCGGAGGACATCGTCCCCATAATGATCAATAATACACCACACAAAATTGCTCTCTATGCGGATGGCCTACTGATTTTTATGTATGACCCTTCCCGGTCGGCCACAAAATTATTGGGAATAATCGACGACTTTGGTAAATTGTCAGGCTTTAAGATTAACTGGAACAAATCAGCCTGCCTACCTCTTAATGAGCTGGCCAAGGCGGTGCGACTACCAGCTGATATCCCCATAGTGGAACATTTTAAATACTTAGGCATAGAGATATTCCCCACGCTGAGTCAAACTACTAAGTACAACTTCACGGGTACTTATGATAAAATACTCCAGGATCTAGACAGATGGTCGTCCCTTCCTAACTCCTTACAAGCCCGGGCTTCCATAATCAAAATGAACGTCCTGCCTAGGATACATTTTGTTAGCTCAATGCTCCCCCTCCCCCCTCCAATAGACCACTGGCGCAAGGTACAATCGATGGTGTTACAAAGGGTCAGATTAAACCGAATATATGTATTTATTGATTGATATATATTGCATAATATTTGTATATCGTTTGATATCCCTTGTGTATTCTTTGTACATATACACGGAATATCCCTTTAACCTACTACAGACCATAATATTTCGTTCTCTTATTGAATGGCGTGCCACCAGCGCCAGTGTCTTACCCCCAGAGTCGAGTTCAAAGCTACCGTCAAGGCTTGTCTCAACATGCCCGGTTCTGCCCAGGACTACGAGACAGAGGTGGGGCTGGTACTAGTTTGTTCGCCCAACATATAAATATGGCGCAGGTGAATACAGAAGTAGTTCAGTCCGCAGTCCGTTCAGTTCAGTCTTAGTAACAAGTGAAGCCTCACCCACTATGCAACGTGCGGTGAAGTAGGGCTCGTATTGCCCCAAGATAGAGTCTTGTTTATCCTAATACGTTTGTTCAACGTATCGTTCGCTCCTTACTAGTAAAAGCCTTCATCACGAGTCAAAGACCAAGTGAAGTGAGCAATTGTGTGTCTAAATAGAGCACTTATAGCCGCGTGCGAATAGGATAGTGGAGTATCAGAGCTTGGTTGAGTAACGTCAAGTTCAACTTGGTTGGTGTGGAGTACCGCGCACCGGAGGATCTACACCGGGGAATGCAGACCCCCTCTCCGGCTGGATTATTATTCTTATTGCTTTTAACCATGCTGTTGGAGCGGAGAAGAATCGTCTACACCCACTGCTGTGGGACCTGCCCGTGAGGACCATCACTCGAGCCCGTCTCTATTGGAGAGGCTGACCGGCTTCCACCTGTGCTGCACGCATACTGGGATTACAGTCGCTGCCTTTCGTCTGCTGAGCAGGGAGTAATATACCGCCTCCGGGAGCCTATTGAGTCCCGCTGACCCAGACTTTGCATTAGAGCATTGCCTCCCCCTGCTGGCTTACAACCGGTGGAACCCCCCTACCAGTATCCCCTAGATATAATTCCTAATATTCAAGTTGTATTATTATCTCATGCGTAATATGAGAATGGACATTCATTATTGATTCGCCTACGCACATTCCTTTGCCTTACAAGTGCATTCAATTAAAGTATATTATGTATTCTTGCTGCTAATAAATACTTAAAGACAACTTTGTGTAGAACCGATTCATTGTGGGGAAGTGTTCTCATCATATACTAGTGTGCGGTATGGCCAGTATAATGTACATAAGACGGTAGTGGTTTAATGATACCATACTTGATTAATACAGTCAGGGAATTGTACCCCTCAGTTACAATTGGTCCTTCGAGCCGGAGAGAATTAGCGTAATATTAATATAATATTAATATTGACATGGCCGATGATGAACACTCCACAAACGGTTCTCCTAAGCTAGATCGCCCAGAGCGCAGACGGCAGCCACCTCTTCACCTAGAGGACTACGTTGTCAGTCCAATACCTAGCTTTAAAAGGAAGTTAAATACGGATAAAGTAACTAAAGCGGATAGTAAAATTATGTCCAACCCTACCGACCAGGCTACCCCGCCAGTAGAGACCCTAGTGGGTTCTAACGTAACTGACCAAGCTCACGGGGGGGACCAGGAGGGACATGACATGACTTTACCCCCAGACAACGCCAACGGGACAGTCCCCGGAGAGCTCCATGATAAAGAAAGCCCTCCCAGGACGGAACCCGACCCACCACAAGAAGAGACGCGCACCCAGGAGATGGATCTCCTCGGTACGCGACAGGAGAACGGATCTCCAACGAGTACTGCCGGGAGCCAATCGCCTCGACCGGCGTCTTCCCCCAGCGAGGCGGACAAGATGCTGGCACAGGCACTCATCGCCACCCTGGCAGCCTCTACCGAACGCGATCGACTTCAGGGTGAACGCGATCGACTCCAAGCGCAACAGACGAGCGAGCGCGAACAAGCTGCAGACGAACGAGAGCGCCTTCACGCGCAACTCCAAGCGCAAGCCCTCCGTGAACGCGAACATTCTGCAACCGAGCGAGAGCGCTTCCAGGCGCAACAAAGGAGTGAAGACGACCGCATAAGACTGGAGACCAGACGCCTTCAGACGGAAGAGAACATTGAGAGAAGCCGCGCCGATGCACAGTGCGCCTCCGCCAATGCACAGCGCGACGTCGCAAATGCACAGCTCCACGCCGCCCATGCCAGCGCCAATGCCCAGCGCGACGCCGCCAACGCACAGCGCGACGCTGCCCAGGCCAGCGCCAATGCGCAGCGCGACGCCGCCAATGCCCAGCGCGAAGCAGCACGCGATGCAGCCCATGCCCAGCGCGAGGCAGAGCGCGACCGGCTGCAGGCGGAGCTGATGGACAAACTGGTTGCCATGGCGACACCCCCTCTCTCCGCACGGAGCTCCCGGAGATCGTCACGACAAGGGTCAAGGACGCATTCCCCTACCCGACCAAGCGACCCGGGACCCCGCCAACAGGAGGCTCCTGTCCACGTCTCCGAACCCCCTCCCCGGCCGGTCCATACGAGACCCAGCAACCGGGAAGAACCGGACCACGCCGAGAGACTGAACCGAAGACTCCAGGACCTAGCAGAGGAAGAGGAGGAGGAGGAGGAGGAATGTCAAGCCGACCAGCAGCAACGTACTCTGGACCAGGAGGCCCAGTACAGCCCCGACCAGCAGCAACGTACTCTGGACCAGGAGGTCCAGTACAGCCCAGAAGTCAGCCCAGAGGCCCTGCGCTACAAACCCCCGACTCAACTCACGGGTGAGTTTGACGCACCGCCAGCCCCGAGGAACAGCACCTGGGTACCCGACCTTCGGTACCCACCAAGCACCAGCCCTAGACGACACGCAAGAGGAGACTCGCCTAGGAGGCCTCTCCCCCAACGCTCACCGATGTGCCAGTCATCCATGGCATCGTACCTTGGCACACCGACGTTCCCGGACTTCACACACGAGAACAGAGCACAGTACACAGAGCTACGAATGTGCTTAGAGACTATGCTGTCCGACGTACCAGATGAACCGTACAAGTATGCTATCCTACTCAAGCACCTGAAGGTGCCCAGAGCGCACAATATAGCGCTGGCATATTCCAGCTCTACTACCCCATACACCGCGGCTCTAGTAGCCCTCGACCAACGTTATGGACGCATATGGGACTATGTGATACAGGAGATAAGAGACATTGACCGTCTCCCCCCAGCCAGAGACAACAGAGCATTAGATGACCTCTCTATCAAGGTACAGTCCCTGGTAGGGATGCTGGGGTCCCAAAAGGAAAAAGGGATCTATGAACTGTACGCTAACTCTAATGTAGAGAGGATACTAGAGAAGCTCCCTCCCGCCCGACAAGAGCGTTTTCGGCGGCAGAGAGACTACCGCGACCCCAACGGTCCAGAGACATCCCTCCTAGACCTATCTGAGTTCCTCGCCAGGGAGGTCAGTAGCCTACGACTCGACACGTTCGTATGGAGTGGACCAAGCCCAAGACTCGGACCTCGGGGATCAACGGATAACCGCCGGTTGGTGACCGTTATGCACCAAGCCGAATCAGTACCGCAGCACAAGAACCACCACACCCCCTCGACGAAAGAGGCCCAGTGGAAGATTGAGTGCCAGTACTGTGAGGGAGAACATCGGCTGTACCAATGCGACACTTTCGGGAAGCTGACCACGGACGAGGTGAGTCAGTGGATCAAGGACCACCGCCGCTGCTTCCGCTGCACGCGCAGCCACCTAGCAGCTGAGTGCCGCTTGAAGAAGAAGTGCAGCAGGTGCGGTG
Source organism: Notolepis coatsorum (assembly GCF_963971535.1). Classification (NCBI taxonomy): domain Eukaryota; kingdom Metazoa; phylum Chordata; class Actinopteri; order Aulopiformes; family Paralepididae; genus Notolepis; species Notolepis coatsorum. Next base: position 77,703 of record NW_028173243.1, on the reverse strand, counting down.
GCACCCACTTGGAGGTCCTGCATGACATCAACAGGCGTCAGCCAGGACAACAGAGTGGGCCCGTCGCGGTAATGTACCATGCCGAGGCGGTGGCACCAGTACCGAAAGACACTGAACCCCATCCAAGTTAACCAGTGGCGTGAGGCGGCCCAGGCGGGCGCCGCTTACCGCGCAGGGGCGGCCCAGGCGGGCACCGCTTACCGCGCAGCACGGTGCGGAGCCCACCAGAAGATCCAAGGCAACCGACCAACAGGAGTGCTCCACATTGACCAGCATAGCGGGACCCCCCGAGTGCTCCTCAAAGTGGTCAGAGTGCTCCTGAGCTACGAGGACAAGGTCCTGGACACTTACGCCGTCCTGGACGATGGGTCTGAAAAGACTCTCCTCCTCGCTTCCGCAGCAGCCCAGTTGGGCCTGCGGGGTGTCAAAGATACCATGACCATACGCACCATCAGAAGGGACCAGAAGACCATAAAAGGTGAAAAGGTCTCCTTCAAGATAGCAGCAGTGGACCAGACCGAGAAGCAGTATAGTATAACCAACGTCTTCACCAGCCACGACATAGGCTTGTCTCAGTACACCTACCCCATCCCACAGCTGATGGCTAAGTATGTGCACCTACGTCAACTACCTATACCGCTTATCGACGGCGCCACACCGACCCTGCTCATCGGCTCCGACCACGCGGACCTCATTCTCCCAATTGAGGCGGCCCACATCGGACCCAAAGGATGCCCAGTCGCGGTTCAGACCCGACTGGGATGGACGCTCCAGGGCCCCCTCTATGGACTTGACAGTCAACCCACATCTACAAGCTGCCTACACACAAAGGCGAGCGACACCGGCCACTCCCTCGTACAGCAGAGGCTATTGACATTAAGCGAGAGGCCAGTGAGAGAACCGTGGGCACCAGAGGGAGTTCGGAACTCCACCCCCCTCAGTTGCGCTTCAGACGTAGCTGACCTCGAACCCAGCACCCCAAGCGACTCCTTGACGGGGCGGCCGGGACCGGCCCCTCCTCAGACGGAGTACAGAGCAAACAAGAGAAACAGACGGAGGAGGAGGAGGCACAGCCAAGCACAGATCAAAGCAGTCTCAGGCCCGCTTCCTCCTAAGCCCCCCTTCATCCCGTCCAGTCGTCATGACCATAGACCAGTCACTACCCCGAGCTGCGTGGCCGGCCGGCCGCGTAAGCAAAGTGACCACTGGTGCCGACGGAAAGGTCAGAGTGGCAGAATTGCTCGTCCAAGGGCGGACCTACAACCGACCCGTGGCGAGGCTGATAGAGTCGCCAAGGCTCCCCGACTCGCTTAATGACGACCATGACCCCTGACTTTGTGAACTGCCCGACCCCCTCACAACAGACATTGAGTAGTGGACAGTGCGGTTAATCTGTCTCTGCTTAGCTAATTAGGTGGGACTAATTAGGAGGCGGCTGTTACAAAGGGTCAGATTAAACCGAATATATGTATTTATTGATTGATATATATTGCATAATATTTGTATATCGTTTGATATCCCTTGTGTATTCTTTGTACATATACACGGAATATCCCTTTAACCTACTACAGACCATAATATTTCGTTCTCTTATTGGATGGCGTGCCACCAGCGCCAGTGTCTTACCCCCAGAGTCGAGTTCAAAGCCACCGTCAAGGCTTGTCTCAACATGCCCGGTTCTGCCCAGGACTACGAGACAGAGGTGGGGCTGGTACTAGTTTGTTCGCCCAACATATAAATATGGCGCAGGTGAATACAGTGGAGTATCAGAGCTTGGTTGAGTAACGTCAAGTTCAACTTGGTTGGTGTGGAGTACCGCGCACCGGAGGATCTACACCGGGGAATGCAGACCCCCTCTCCGGCTGGATTATTATTCTTATTGCTTTTAACCATGCTGTTGGAGCGGAGAAGAATCGTCTACACCCACTGCTGTGGGACCTGCCCGTGAGGACCATCACTCGAGCCCGTCTCTATTGGAGAGGCTGACCGGCTTCCACCTGTGCTGCACGCATACTGGGATTACAGTCGCTGCCTTTCGTCTGCTGAGCAGGGAGTAATATACCGCCTCCGGGAGCCTATTGAGTCCCCGCTGACCCAGACTTTGCATTAGAGCATTGCCTCCCCCTGCTGGCTTACAACCGGTGGAACCCCCCTACCAGTATCCCCTAGATATAATTCCTAATATTCAAGTTGTATTATTATCTCATGCGTAATATGAGAATGGACATTCATTATTGATTCGCCTACGCACATTCCTTTGCCTTACAAGTGCATTCAATTAAAGTATATTATGTATTCTTGCTGCTAATAAATACTTAAAGACAACTTTGTGTAGAACCGATTCATTGTGGGGAAGTGTTCTCATCATATACTAGTGTGCGGTATGGCCAGTATAATGTACATAAGACGGTAGTGGTTTAATGATACCATACTTGATTAATACAGTCAGGGAATTGTACCCCTCAGTTACAGATGGTATCTAAGTTTATCTGGAATAACAAACGCCCGAGAATCAAAAGAGCTACTACTCAACGTAGGAAATAAGATGGGGGCCTCGCAATCCCTGATTTTAAGCTTTATTTCTGGTCCTTTTCACTGAAGCCTCTGATGTGCTGGCTAGACCCTGTAGATGCTGTATCTTGGCGCTCCTTAGAAGCGGCGGCGGTCTCACCGCTAAGATTGCAGGATGTGGTGTACTCCACTGTCCCTATTTCGAAATGCCGACTGAGGTATGGACCGATCATAACTCACGTGATCCAAACGTGGCGTAATGTACAGAAGTCGTGTGGGGTTAAATGCCCATGGCACCTGGACTCTCCAATTTTTAATAACCAGCAATTACTTGTTGGGCACAAGCCGGTTAATATTCCTCAATGGCAAAGGAGGGAGGTTCATACTCTGGAGGATATTTATGATAAGAACGGCCTCCGTGCGTTTCAGGACTTAAGAGAATTTTATGATCTTCCCGGCGAGTCCTTCTTTCTTTACCTTCAACTAAGGTCAGCGCTGAGGGCGCATGGCGTGCCGTGGGCTCAAGCTTTGCAACCACACCCCTTCCTCAGGCTCATAGTGGACAGGACGACCTCCAGAGGGTTTGTCTCAGACTTTTATATGCTCTTAATTCAATCCACGTATAAAAATGTATCATTGGATACAATCTGGGGTGTGGATATCCCGGAGTTGGACCCCGAGTTTGACTGGGATGATGTTTGGGCAAATGTGGCATTGTCTTCCCGCAACCCCAATCACCAGCAAATTAATTTTAATTATATTCATAGGACCTATCTTACACCTAGGAAGCTATTTGCTATGGGACTGATAACCGACTCTCTGTGCACTTTGTGCTCTCAAAAGGCCACTGGCACTTATATGCATATGTATTGGGATTGCCCACCAGTGGCCCGCTTCTGGAGGTCAATAACGGACAAACTTTCAGATCTGTGTGGCTTAACTATCCCATTCACAGCTGTTACGCTACTCCTGAACGATGTAACAACACTACCTGCGTCCGTACAACTAAAAAGGGTTGTCCTAGCGGGCGTCACAGCAGCGAAGAAGCTAATAGCATTGAGATGGAAGGAGCCTGAGAAGCTCACAGTGATTAACTGGTCCCTAACACTGTTGGATGTGATTTATCTTGAGATATCCACGGCGCGGGTGATTGGGGTGGGGCAGGCTGGGATTGACCTGTGGTTCGCAGCAGCTGAGAAGCTCAGGACCGCCGTGTGCGGCTGAGCGGGGTTGGGGTGCTTGTTCGGGGGAGTCCGGCGGTCTCATGGGAGGGGGAGGAGGAAATGTCTTGTCTGTCTTGTCTTTTGTGATGTCTTGAATTTAACTGGGGATTTTATTGGGGGGCAGCTATTTAGCTATTTCTTCACTATTTGGTCATTTATTAGATAGTACCCCTTGAATTTTGAATTTAAAATTTAAAAAGGTTGAACTCTGTTTTCTTTTCTTTTTGTCTTTATAATTTATAAATTGTTATTTCTGTATTATTATTGTTTTTGTGATTTTCCTGTGAAGTTCTGTGTATTGTGATTAAAGTGTTGTCTTGTTTCATGTAAATAATAATAAAAAAAATTTGATCAAAAACAAAAAAGCATTGTTTTCTAGCAATGTGGGGTTGTACCAACACTGTCTATGTCTCAAATTCTATTTTTTGCGCATTCCTCCAGTTCAGATGAGACACGGTCCTCCCCCAGTGAACTAAGCCATTCTGAATTTAGCGTACCTGTGACGTGTAAGGATTCTGATCTGCATACCTCAGCTCCTTCTGTGGTTGTAGCCACCGCCCACAATCAACAATTTGCTCAACACCGGAGCAAGTGGAAATAATGCAAAGCGGTTTCCCTGTCACTTCCTCAAAAAAAGAGAGAGAGAGGGAGAGAGAGACAGATAGAGAGAGGGAGAGAGAGGCTCTCATACGGTGCGACTCGTCTCGGAGCATTTACACACACTCGCGATTGCGTGTGTGTGGGGGGAAACATGCGTGCTCTCGGAGCATCTCTCTCTCTCTCTCTCACTTGCTCGTTCTCACTCTCGCTCTCTCTCGTATCACAGCACTCGCTTGTATCACCGCCAACCTGTTGCAAAATATCATAGCGCATGCTCCCACGCGTATTCCGATCCGTGCAATAATATTCACAGGGGTATATATTGTCATTTGAAACAAGTTACCAATGCATTGTCCCGTGGTGAAATTAATTAGGTCTCCCTCTCTATCTCTCCCCCCAAAGCCAGTGTAGACTGTGGCTGACTGTCACTCAAAGCGCATTGCGAGTATGGGCGGAGCCAAAAACAGCTTGGAATCTGGAAGTGCAGAAAATGCTCTAGAGTACTTGATTAGAAATACAAAACAATGATTTTTTTTAATTTTTATAAACCTTACAGATGTGTTCCATAGACTCACAGGAATTGTGTAAAATTGCCCAAATAGTGTAAGAAATAGTAAGATAGTTCCCCTTTAAAGTCAGCACTTACTTGTTTAATTTAAAATCCATTGTGGTGTACGAGCCAAAATTCTGAAAATTGTGACAATGTCAAAATATGTATGGACCTGACTGTAGTTTGAAATTTATTGAGTAAAATAGTTTGAATATGGTCACCAGTAATGTCATCGGGGACATTGAATCCTTGTATTGTTAATTACAGCTTGATGAAATTATATGGTAGCAGTCCCTATAAGACAAGGTATTGCTATTTTTTCCTCTACATCATTTCATGGTGCTGTACTTAAAGGGGAACTATCTTATAAATGACCTTTTCCAGTGTTTATGGTTATTTTCTAGCTATGTGGACTTATAGTAATAGGATCTATGTCTCTAATTCTCGATTTGGCGCATTCTTCCAATTCTCCCCTCACAATAATGTCCCTCCCTCAAGTGAGTCATCTGAAAATTAGCCTATATGGGACGTCATATGGTGCGTAAGCGTATTTGCATAATAACACCCGCCCCCTCTAGCTGCCCGCCGAGCGAGAGCGAGAGAAGCAGAGAACTGTAACTGTCTCCCTCTCCCTCTCGAGGAAGTCCACCACGTGCTGCGCTACAGCTCATGCTCCCGAACCGAGAGAACTGTAAACGCTCTGCGTGTCTCCCTCTCGAGGAAGTCCACCACGTGCTGCGCTACAGCCCATGCTCCCGAACCGAGAGAGAGAGAACTGTAAACGCTCTGCGTGTCTCCCTCTCCCTCTCGAGGAAGTCCACCACCGTGCTGCGCTACAGCTCATGCTCCCGAACCGAGAGAGAACTGTAAACGCTCTGCGTGTCTCCCTCTCCCTCTCGAGGAAGTCCACCACCGTGCTGCGCTACAGCTCATGCTCCCGAACCGAGAGAGAGAGAACTGTAAACGCTCTGCGTGTCTCCCTCTCCCTCTCGAGGAAGTCCACCACCGTGCTGCGCTACAGCCCATGCTCCCGAACCGAGAGAGAGAGAACTGTAACACTCCCGGGAGGACACAGTGTGTTTACTTTTCTTTTTCCTCTCTCTCTCTCTCTCTCTCTCTCTCTCTCTCTCTCTCTCTCTCTCTCTCTCTCTCTCTCTCTCTCTCTCTGAACAAGGTGAGCCAGGTTATCCCCCCTCCTCCCATTCTTTTTCCAAGTACGGGGGCAAACAAATACTATGAGGGTACTATAAGGAGGTCTGCATAGGGGCCCGTTAGAGGGGGCCTGGGCACAGTGGGCAGGGTCTTTGCTCATGGCATTAGGGTCGGGTCCATATGAACGGCCGTCATAGAATACAATAAGTATTCTGACACTCTTGTGCCCCTCTTTTTGGTTAAATTGCACATTGAAGGGGCCTTTCTAGGGCAACCCTTCAGCTAGGAAATAGACACCCACAAACATCTCAATAAACACAGACATGCCTAATGACCTTTACACCAAGTCTCCTGTAAAATAACAATATCAACACCAGTAACCTTGTCTGGTTTACCTGGCATGTATGTACCTTTTTTAAAGGAGTACTACCTACTAATTACCACTGACCCTGAGTGTGGCCCATTAGATGAGAGCATAACGTGCTCAGCATGTCCTGGATGGATCTCAGTTCACTGTGGGCGGGGCCTCTCTCTCTCTCACTCAGTGTTTGAATGAGCTGCCTGCTGCGAGCCGATTGGCTGCCGGCAGCTGCCATATAAGGGCATGGGCCAGCAGTGGAGGCAGGAAGTGGGGTAAAGAGGAAGTGGAAAGACGGCTCTTAGAGACCGGCAGCGGAATGTGCAGCCTAACAACATTTAGCAGCAACCGCTCCCTCCTCTTCTCTCTCTTTCTCTCTCTTTCTCTCTTTCTCTCTCTCTCTCTCTCTCTCTCTCTCTCTCTCTCTCTCTCTCTCTCTCTCTCTCTCTCTCTCTCTCTCTCTCTCTCTCTCTCTCTCTCTCTCGACTGACTGTCACTCAAAGTGCTTATGGGCAGAGCCAGGCCATAACAGCCTGATTTCTTGTGGCTGAAAAATGATGGGTTTGAGTACTTGATTAGAAATATAAACCAATGCATTTTTTTTTTAAACGTACAGATGTCTTCAATAGACTGACAGGAATTGTTTAAAGTTGCCCAAATAGTGCTAGGAATAGTAAAATAGTTCCCCTTTAATACAGCACAAGGATTCAATGTCCGGGACATTATGTCGCTGATGACATCATTGGTGGGATGTGTGAGATTATGTACAAAATAAAGCATTCTTTTTTGGTAAAGTGACCCTGTGGAATATTAAATTGTGGCTTTGGAATAGTATACGTCCACATTTCTAAATATGTACTGATAGGGCCTAAACTACACATGTGCTATAAATGATCATGTACATGTCAAAATACTTCCCAAAGGTCAGTGAATACCACGATCACAACACCAGAGGGAGCTCCACAAATCATGTTAAACCCAGATTCGGCTCAAATAAGGGACTAAACACGTTTCGCAATTATGCCACATCAATGTGGAACGCCCTACCCAAAGCTGTAAAGGAATGTGGATCACTACCCACTTTCAAAACCTCTCTCAAGGGACACCTACGGGAGACTGCAATTCAACACTGGCCCCTGTAAATATCCTAACCCAATCATTCCAACCCCCTCCAATGTACAGTCATTTACCTAGTATGGTTTTGTCAATAGTTCAATGTACAATTGTGTTTGTTTGTACAGTGTCTCCTCCCCCCCCCCCTCAATGTACAGTGTTACTTGTTTATACAGTGTGCCCCCCGCCCCCCCGGCCCCCCCCCCCCCCCCCAACCACCTCCAATGTAAATTACCCAGTATGGTTGTCAATATCCCAATGTACCCAACCCCCCCCCACCCAACCTCCTCCAATGTACAGTTTCTACGTCAAATGTATATACTCCCTTTTCTTGACTCCTTCTGTATCACAAACAGTACTGTATTTGCAAATCTGGTATGTCATAAATGTATAGATGTAGCAGTACTGACTATCTGTATGTCATGTATGTCATATATGTCTATATGAATTGAAAATGGGGGACCCTGATGGAAACAAGACAAACGTCTTTCTCAGGTCTGCATCCCCTTAACAATTGTATGTATTGAGCCGTACTGTATTGTACCCATTCTGCAATCTGTTAATAAAGTTTTCATTCATTCATTCATTCATCTGACAGCCTGTGAACTCCTTTTAACCTCCTTGACTACACAAACACAATGCCGTTTTGAGGCGTACCGGTAATACATACATGTAAAAGGCTCCACCTCGCCTCTCTGGATAATGACGGTGAGAACCAGAACCAACTGCGGGACGCTCTCTGTGAAGGTCTCTATGAGCCGCAGGATACGAAGGGAGCATTTCTGAAGGTCGTGTCTCACATCCGCCAAGTCATCCAGGTGGTCGCGCTTCTTTGTGAAGAGTCTACGCACGGCGACTTCCATGGCACCGGCATACCTAGGAGGAAATGTCACGAGTCTCAGTACTTTTCTTCAAAAGTATACAAAGCAATACACACACACACACACCAATTTCTTTTGAGAAGATGGTGCAGTACAAGAATAAATCCCATCGTTATTCATATTAATTATAATGAATATTTACTGTTGGACTGTGGTAAAATTTTCCATGTACGAATAAATAAAAATAAATTATGCTGCTCGACTGCTAGTTACGTAATTGCCTGTCTTTAAACTATAGTATGGATGAACAATGTAAATAATCTAAAGATATGAAATTACGCGTTAGTTGGCTTTGTTATTACACTACTCTTTATTCTTTATTATACTTTTTTTTTACTGTATGAAGCACAATCTCAGGAGGCTCATACAGAACCAAGCATTCCACTGTAAAATGTACATTGTACGCCTATGTGTTAATAAAACTAAACTTGAACTTACTGTGAGCACATGATGCCAATAGAAAGTAAACAAAGCGTACTGACCTGAGGAAGACTCCCATTTGAAACACATGGAGAGTCTTGAGTGAGACCGGGCTCAGACAACTCTCCACTGTGGTCCATGTCTTGTAGTCATCATAGCGATACAACAGCCAACTGTAGAGCTGTCCGATGACGGAGGAGCCGATCAGGAACAACAATAGGAGCCACATGTATACGTAGGCCTCTTCTCGGTAGAAGGACACAATCGCCCATGCGTCCAGCACAATGTCACCCAGAACAAGCAGCAGACCCACGCAAGTAACCGTGAAGTCCCAAAGAGGGTTGTCAGACATGGTGCATGTAGTCCTGAAATTCCAAACAAACTTTTCTCACTAAACTAACCACGACTGGGCCCTATTCCCCGTACCTGGTTCAACTAAGTCGATCAAGAGTAGTGATGTGACGTTTGAAGCAAGGCTCCGGAGCTTGTGCCAATCCAGCTTTTTTTAAGTGGAGCCTGTATCTCACTAAACTAACCACCCCTGGTATCTATAGACTACGGTTTAATTTACATAAAATGTGGGTAAACAGGCTCAGCACGACACACCCCTTCTTGATGTGTGGAATGTGAATCACTACCCACCTTCAAAAACACTCTCAAAAAACACCTACGTGAGACTGCAATTCGAAACTGGCCCCTACAAATGTCCTAACCTAGTTGTACAGTAAATGACCAAGTAAGGCTTTGTCAATATTCCAATGTACAGTGTAAAATGTGTGTGTGTCCCCTTCCCAACCCCCCCCCCCCCCCCCACCTCCAATGTACAGCCCTCACCCAACCCACCCAACCCCACCCCACCCAACCAACCTCCTCCAATGTACAGTTTCTATGCCAAATGTATATACACTCCTTTTCTGGACACTTTTGTATCACAAACAGTACTGTATTTGCAAATCTGATATGTCATAAATGTATAGATGTAGCAGTACTGTCTATCTGTATGTCATGTATGTCATATATGTTATGATGAATTGAAAATGGGGGACCCTGGTGTAAACAAGACGAAAGTCTTTCTCTGGTCTGCATCCCCTTAACAATTGTATGTATTGAGCTGTACTGTACTGTACCCATTCTGCAATCTGTTAATAAACTTTTCAATCAATCAATCAATCAATAGGGCTCTAAAAAACCCTCAGCTCAGAACTAGGCAAAATCTGCATATGGCTCGCTGATAACAAACTATCATTACACATGGGCAAAACAGAGTCCATTCTCTTCGGTTCAAATAACAAACTCAGCAATACCGACGGCTTCTCAGTTACAATGGGTGACAATATTGTCACAAGGAAAGAAGATATTACCTACCTGGGTTCCATCCTAGAGGCAAATCTTTCCTGTGACAAAATGGCATCCAATGTAATAAAAAAAGTCAACCAACGAACTCGATTCTTGTACCGGATCTCCTCTCTGGTGAACAAGAATACCCTGAAGACTCTGGCAGGAGCACTCATTCAGGGGTACTACGACTATGCTTGCACCTCATGGTACCAAAGCACCTCAAAGGCGCTAAAAACAAAATTACAAACATCTCAAAACAAACTGGTCAGACTACTGCTTGACCTGACTCCTAGAACCCACCTCACCCCTGCCCACTTTGACAACCTAGGATGGCTTAGAGTAGACGACAGAGTACAGCAACTTGCAATGGGCCTGGTCTACAAGATACACTACACGACCAAGGTACCCATGTACATGTCAAAATACTTCCCAAAGGTCAGTGAATACCACGACCACAACACCAGAGGGAGCTCCACAAACCCAGATTCGGCTCAAACAAGGGACTAAACACGTTTCGCAATTATGCCACAACAATGTGGAACGCCCTACCCAAAGCTGTAAAGGAATGTGAATCACTACCCACTTTCAAAAACACTCTCAAAGAACACCTACGGGAGACTGCAATTCTAAACTGGCCCCTGTAAATGTCATAACCCAACCCCCTCCAATGTACAGTAAATTACCAAGTATGGTCTTGTCAATATTCCAATGTACAGTTTTGCTTGTACAGTGTCCCCCACCCACCCCTCCTACCCAACCTCCAATGTACAGTCCCCCCCACCTACCCAACCTCCTCCAATGTACAGTTTCTACGTCAAATGTATACACTCTTTTTTCTGGACTCTTTTCGTATCACAAACAGTACTGTATTTGCAAATCTGGTATGTCATAAATGTATAGATGTAGCAGTACTGTCTATCAAGTTTCAAGTTTCTTTAATAGTTGTCATACAGAGGTACAGAATACTTTTGTACAAAATGCTTCTTACTGTTGCGCTCCAGAGACTGTGCAAGACAAGATAAGTATGGAATAAAAACATAGTAAAATTAGAAGTGAAAAAAGAGGTCACAGTGTTCAGTTTAGACATATGTACAATGTTCGATGCAGAATAGACGTAGTTACCATACAATATACAATACTGTGCAGTGTACTAATATACAATACTATATAGGGGGACTATATATAGTGCAAGGCAGAAATGGAGAAATGGGACGAGGTGCAATTTAGGTACAATTCACAGTAGGTGTACGAGTTGTAGTGCAAATCCTTTATCAATAAATATAAAGTGTAAGTGTGTTTGTGTGATCTAAAGTGTGGAGAGTGGGTGCTGCAGTGTGTTGTTTGTTTGAGTGAGTGTGTGCGTGTGGGTGTGTGTGCTGTGTGCATTTGATGGTTGTTGCATAGTGATTATTGTTCGTTTAGCGATTATTGTTCGTTTAGCAGCCTGATGGCCTGGGGATAGAAGCTTCTTCTGAGTCTTTCTGTGCTCGCCTTAAGACTCCGGTATCGCTTGCCTGACCGCAGCAGTTCAAAGAGGCAGTTGTTCGGGTGGCTCGAGTCCTTAATAATTCTCTTAGCCTTCCCCTTGCACCGCTTGATGTAAATGTTCTGGAGGGCGGGAAGCCCCCCTCCAATTGTGCGTTCGGCTGAACGTGTCACTCTTTGTAGTCTGCTACGGTCTTGTGCAGTGCTATTCCCAAACCAGGAGGTGATGTTGCCGGTCAGGATGCTCTCTATTGTACATGAGTAGAAGTTCCTAAGGATCTTCTGACTGACTTGGAACTTCCTTAGGCGCCTGAGGAAGTAGAGGCGTTGTCGTGCCTTCTTCACAACACTGTCATGTGTTGTGGTCCATGTCAAGTCCTCGGATATGTGGGCTCCGAGGTACTTGAAACTGTTCACTCTCTCAACCGGTGCCCCGTCGATGCTGAGGGGGCTGTAGTCCTTGACCCCCGACCTCCTGAAGTCCACAATCATCTCTTTTGTTTTGCTGACGTTCAGGGAGAGGCAGTTCTCCTGACACCACTGTGACAGGTTCTCTACCTCTTCCAGGTAGGCCCTTTCGTCGTTGGCAGAGATCAGGCCCACCACTACTGTGTCATCAGCAAATTTGATGATGGTGTTGTTGTTCCGCTGTGCTACGCAGTCATGTGTGTACAGGGAGTAGAGGAGGGGGCTCAGAACACAGCCCTGGGGGGCCCCTATGTTGAGCGTGATGGATGAGGAGGTGCAGTTGCCGGCTCTTACCACCTGGGGTCTGCCCGTCAGGAAGTCCAAGACCCACTGGCACAGGTCATAGTTCAAGCCCAGGTCCCTGAGCTTGGCTATGAGTTTGGAGGGGACTATGGTATTGAATGCTGAGCTGTAGTCGATGAACAGCATTCTCACATAGTTCCCCTGCCTCTTGTCCAGGTGTGATGCTGCTGTGTGCATGTGTATGTCATGTATGTCATATATGTTACGATGAATTGAAAATGGGGGACCCTGATGTAAACAAGACGAAAGTCTTTCTCTGGTCTGCATCCCCTTAACAATTGTATGTATTGAGCTGTACTGTACTGTACCCATTCTGCAATCTGTTAATAAAGTTTTCAATCAATCAATCAATCAAAACTCTGAATCTAGACCAACGCAACACTTCCGGTATTCTGAAATCATATGAATGAATGTGGATGAGAGCCTTGACATTAAGTGGTTGTAGCTACAGCTGTGGGGGTGCTGGAGACATGATCCAATAGACTTGTATACCCGGGCCCTGAGTCTCCTGAACATGCAGATTGCCCATGGAGTCTCCCACGGATTGTCCAGAGATCTAGGTTGATCAATCTGCGCATGCAGAGTTCGGGAGTAGGTGCGGGAAAGTGACTATAGCTCGGCTGAGAAAGTGCCGATCGACTTGGGATTGGTCTCTCCGTGTTCAGCAGACTCAGGCCAGGCATATACAAGTCTATTGGATCATGTCTCCCGCACCCCCACAGCTACAACCACCTAATGTCAAGGCTTTCATCCACATTCATTCATTTTCTCCCCCCACTCTCCCATGATTTCAGAATACCAGAAGTGTTGCAGAGATCTATACTAGCAGTCAGATTGTATTAGCTACCACCCATCACTTCAACCGCTACCACGTCTGCAGATTCTTCGTTTTACTGTGATAACCTGAATAGTTTTCATTCCAATCTTTTAAACTTTTCTGTGAATATTCATGACCTCTAGCGGATGCTTACCCCATGACCTTTCCTCTAGCGCCACCATTTGGCCAAACTCAATTTTAAAATGAGCGCATCTCCTGACCCATTTGTTGTACAGTAACGGAAATTGTATATTTGTATAATATGTATTATTAGGGGTGTGGTCAAAATGTGTCATTGAGGATTGGGGGTGTTCTGGGGATTTACCGCCACGACAACACAAGTATAGTTTTAAAATGTGCTTCCTTATGAAAATGTACATCCATAGCCTGTATATACGTACATAGGTTTAACACGAATTATCTTTTTATGGACAATGAACGTGTAATATAAAAGTGAATAGAAAATACATATTATGGCAGAAGCAGTTTAAGGTTCTTATCACTTTAATAGCCCAGTAATACAAATGAGGTCATAGAAAAGTTGACCTGGATATTGACCTTTGGTCTCAGCAGAGCGGACGCAACTAGTAAGGTCCACTAGGCCTACACTCTGTGTACCAACACTGTTAGATATAAAACTGTTATAAGCATAGAAAAATAGGTTTGGCACATAAGAATGGATCCTCCACTTAATAAAAAAAAACACCAACATAGGCTCCCCCCCAGTATAATGCTAGTTATTCAAACTGTTACAATACAATTGTATTCTATACACTGAAAAGAGCCATATGCTTCCACGAACATGAAACGTTAAGGTTTTATCATAAACCTTATTGAAGCTCTCTATTAACTGGTAAACAATGTTTTGACATATGTAACAAAAATATTATAATAATAATAACGAGTGAGCTAGGAAAAGTAACATCAAGTAGGTCTACGGACTACCAGTCTTCCTCATTGTGTCACTGACTGTAGAGAACAAATCAACAATGCTTGGTTAGTCACGTGTCACCCTGCAGACTCATTAAAGGAACACGCCAACATTTGGGAAAATTAGCTTACCGTCTTCTCCAGAGAGAGACAAGAAGATACCAGTTTCCTCTCTGTGCGTTCAGTAGAAAGCTATCTGGCTGCATGTTAGCCTAGCTTAGCACAATGAATGGAAGTGGACAGTGCCCCTTAGCCTTCGGGAGAGGTGTTAGTTGGACAATGCCTAGGCTAACCGGCACTGTCCGCTTCCATTCATTGTGCTAAGCTCCATTGCGTCCAATAACGTGCAGCCAGATAGCTTTCTACTGAACGCACAGAGAGGAAACTGGTATCTATCTTATTGTCTCTCTCTGGAGAAGACGGTAAGCTAATTTCCCAAAATGTTGGCGTGTTCCTTTAAACACTGTTAAAAGATTGAGAACGCGGGCGCCCCCCAGTGGCGAACCACATAACGCGCTGAGTCGCAGCACGGCCGACCCGGGTTCGATTCCCGGACCCGTCGTTATTTGCAGAATGTCTTCCCCCCACTCTGTCTCCCGTTCCTCCTCTCTCTCTCTCTCTCTCTCTACTGGACTGCCCAGTAGCAAAAAGCGATAAACGCTAAAAAATAAATCTTTAAAACAAAAAGATTGAGAACGCTTTACATTTATATTATGGTGAGAATTAGCCTACAAGTAACACGTGGAAGTGTCACTCAGCACAACAATAAAACAAAGGTCTTAAGAGGGGAAGCCGGGCCTTGATGGTAGATTGTGTACATTCGTTGTTCTTGCAAACAAGTAAACAAAGTTAAGTATGAACAGATACAACAGTGTTCAAAAATACATTAACAAAGGTTTCAAACGTTTTCGTTAAAGCCAGATGTACCATTTTTTGTACCTTATCTCGTACAAAAACTTACTGACAGAGTAAAGCAGATCAACTTTACTCACTTAGTAGAAACGGCATAAAAATACCGAACGTATTTTGTCATATTTTTCTACAGTGAGCTTATCAAATGACCACAGCTTCCAACACTGTGTCTCAGCCTTGCTTGATTTACAATACGCCAGGCCTATTGAAATGCAGCATATGAAAGTGAAAGTTGCCCATAGAGCAGCTCCTGTCACTGGGAACACAACTCATATAGAAGTTCAGAAAGTACACTACAAATGGTAGCGACTATCATCGTTGCCATCTGTTTAGCGCCCTTCAAAAAGCGCCTGGCTGCATGGAATTTAAGCAATTTTACCAATTCCATGCAGTTCCTTTCTTCTAGTATAAATTTGATTCTGCATGATAAGGGGCCTTTAGCAGCATTGTGTCAGACCAACCACGCCTTTAACTTTCATCATGTTATTGTCATTATTCATGCATTGTATGCATTCCGTTCCGGTCTGTGACTAGTTTTTCTTGTTGACATGCCACAAGAATTAGCTATATGGTTTCTGCACACAGGTCTCCACCCGCCTACCCAACCCCCCCCCCCCCCACACACACACACCTCCTCCAATGTACAGTTTCTTCCCCCTAAAATGTATATACCGGTACTCTCTTTTTAGACTATTTGTGTACTCTGGTATGTCATAAATGTCTAGATGTAACAGTACTGTCTACCTGTATGTCATGTATGTCATATATGTTATGAATTGAAAATGGGGGACCCTGATAAACAAGACGAAGTATTTCTCTGGTCTGCATCTGTATTGTACCCATTCTGCAATCTGTTAATAAAATGTTCAATCAATCTGTCAACTGTTATTATATGCTTGCTTGAGCTGCTCCATCACACCCTCCTCTTTCACTATATCACATTGCCTTATAATTTCACACTCTTGTTCAAGATGTCGCTTTTATTTGAATCCCAGAAGCTGGCCCTTTGTTTTCATGTAACATGTTGCTTACCGATTGTATGGTTGTGGAATTAATTGCTGTACGTCTATATGATCAAATTGATATACATTCTCCCACATTGCTAAAGAACTTAGCCTAGCTGCCATATATCTGGAACGCCTCCATCCCTGATTGATTGATTGAATTGATTGATTGAAAACTTTATTAACAGATTGCAGAATGGGTACAGTACAGTACAGCTCAATACATACAATTGTTAAGGGGATGCAGACCAGAGAAAGACTTTCGTCTTGTTTACATCAGGGTCCCCCATTTTCAATTCATCGTAACATATATGACATACATGACATACAGATAGACAGCACTGCTACATCTATACATTTATGACATACCAGTTTTGCAAATACAGTACTGTTTGTGATACAAAAATAGTCCAGAAAAAAGAGTATATACATTTGACGTAGAAACTGTACATTGGATTGGGTAGGTGGGGGGGGGGGTGGGGGGGGACTGTACATTGGAGGTGGTTGGGTGGGTGGGGGGGGGGTTGGGTAGGAGTGGGGGGGGGGGGGTTGGGTAGGAGGGGTGGGTGGGGGACACTGTACAACTGTACAAACAAAACTGTACATTGGAATATTGACAAGACCATACTTGGTAATTTACTGTACATTGGAGGGGGTTGTGTTTGGACATTTACAGGGGCCAGTTTCGAGTTGCAGTCTCCCTTAGGTGTTTTTTGAGAGTGTTTTTGAAAGTGGGTAGTAATTCACATTCCTTTACAGCTTTGGGTAGGGCGTTCCACATTGATGTGGCATAATTGCGAAACGTGCTTAGTCCCTTGTTTGAG
This sequence comes from Notolepis coatsorum, assembly GCF_963971535.1. Taxonomy (NCBI): domain Eukaryota; kingdom Metazoa; phylum Chordata; class Actinopteri; order Aulopiformes; family Paralepididae; genus Notolepis; species Notolepis coatsorum. The sequence goes on along the minus strand of NW_028173243.1, from coordinate 60,814 downwards.
CCGAATCTGGGTTTAACATGTTTTGTGGAGCTCCCTCTGGTGTTATGATCGTGGTATTCACTGACCTTTGGGAAGTATTTTGACATGTACATGGGTACCTTGGTCGTGTAGTGTATCTTGTAGACCAGGCCCATTGCAAGTTGCTGTACTCTGTCGTCTACTCTAAGCCATCCTAGGTTGTCAAAGTGGGCAGGGGTGAGGTGGGTTCTAGGAGTAAGGTCAAGCAGTAGTCTGACCAGTTTGTTTTGAGATGTTTGTAATTTTGTTTTTAGCGCCTTTGCTAACCTCGACTGTCCCTCAGTCCGCTGTCACGAGACGAGGAAACCCAGGACAGGCCTGTTGCGCTGTTAGGATGTGCCGAGAAGGTTCCGGGGGCTGGTGAACTTCTGGCGAATACCCAACATTGTGTAATTTCTCCCTACATTTTCATAACAACTAGTTCACGGAGTGCACTGCTACTTCCGTGTTGGAAACGAAATGAGGAAGGTGGAGCGTGACCATTTCCGGCGTCATATAGGGAGACGCATGGGAGTGGCTTGGTCACGTCCATTGGGTGCATTTGTTTGTTTCGTGTGCACAATATGTGCATGGAGATAAGAGGTTATCTCATTGGCAGAGCGAGACGTGATAGCCAAGTATGCTATATAACTACATAATCGTAGTCTGATTCCGCCCCCTATCCAGATTGGATTTGACCAGTGTGAGGATTCATGTAGCTACATTGTTGAATATAAAATCTCTAATGCCGTCAAACAGCTACCTCTAGACAAAGGTGCACCTATTGTTATTGCACTTTGTTAACTTTTTTTTTTATTATCGAATTTTACACAAACACAAAAAAACTGGTAAATATGAGGTTTTAATGATTTGCTTGATTATGTGGCTGTTAAAGGTAGAATATGTCATACTGTCAAACAGCGATCTCTAAGAGCCCAGTTTAGTATTACACATTGATGTGTGGGTTGGAGTTCAGTGGGGATAGGTGATCAGTTGCTGTGACCTCTGACAAGTCCAGGATCTCCAATAAAGGGGTTATAGCATGCAGGTTAAGCGATCATTATATGATATTCTGTACTCGCAAAAAGCTAAAACAAAAGGCTGGCTGTCACAAAACAGTCACATCTAGAAACCTCAAAACCTACAGTGAGGCCTTTAACCTTGAACTGGAGAGTCTGGACTGGTCAGATGAGCTCAGTGGTACACTGGTTGAAGAAACATGGCTTGGATTCAAAACCAAATTCTCAACAATACTAAACAACATGGCCCCCCTAAGAACCACCAGGGTTTAAAACCGTGCTGAGTAATGGATGCACTCAGAAATACTGACCGCTATGAAAACCAGAGACAAAAAATGCTCCGAACTTCCTAAAAGTCAGTCAAAGCTTGCCAAAAGCTCAAACAGTGACATTTTTTTAAAGTGACCTTTTCATTGTGTAAAGTGACCGTTGAGTGTGAGCGTGTGCGCTGCAGCATGTGTGTGTGTGTGTGTGTGTGTGTGTTTGTGCTAAAGGGACTGTTAGTGTGCAAGCGTAATATCAGTATGTGTGTTGTGTGTGTGCTTGTGTGTGGAGAGTTCAGTGTTCAAGACTCTGATGGCCTGGGGGAAGAAGCTGAGCCGAAGTCTCTCTGTCCTAGTTGCTGGTGTGCACAGGCGTTTGCCTGACCGCAGCAGCTTGAACAGGCACAAGCTCAGGCACACAGCTTGAACAGGCACTAGCTCAGCACAAGGACAGGGAGCAGTAGGGACTACGACCACGGCAATGGGGGGGGGGGGGTCTGCTGATGGAGACTCAGTGTTCAGGGTAACAGAGCATGAGGTGAGACGGATCTTTAAAAAAGTGAATATCAGGAAGGCAGCAGGACCGGACGGCATCCCCGGCCGCGTCCTAAAAGTCTGTGCCGACCAACTGGCCCCGGTATTCACTGACATCTTCAACCTGTCCTTGGAACAGGCTGTCATCCCCACCTGTCTGAAGAAGTCCACCATCATCCCTGTACCCAAAAAATCTACGCCCGCTTGCCTCAACGACTACCGCCCTGTAGCTCTCACCTCCATAGCCATGAAGTGCTTTGAGAAGCTAGTGAAGGGCTACATCTGTTCCTCCCTCCCCATCAACCTGGACCCTCTGCAATTTGCATACCGCCCCAACAGGTCCACGGAGGACGCCATAGCCCATGTGCTGCACACAGCAGCATCACACCTGGACAAGAGGCAGGGGAACTATGTGAGAATGCTGTTCATCGACTACAGCTCAGCATTCAATACCATAGTCCCCTCCAAACTCATAGCCAAGCTCAGGGACCTGGGCTTGAACTATGACCTCTGCCAGTGGGTCTTGGACTTCCTGACGGGCAGACCCCAGGTGGTAAGAGCCGGCAACTGCACCTCCTCATCCATCACGCTCAACATAGGGGCCCCCCAGGGCTGTGTTCTGAGCCCCCTCCTCTACTCCCTGTACACACATGACTGCGTAGCACAGCGGAACAACAACACCATCATCAAATTTGCTGATGACACAGTAGTGGTGGGCCTGATCTCTGCCAACGACGAAAGGGCCTACCTGGAAGAGGTAGAGAACCTGTCACAGTGGTGTCAGGAGAACTGCCTCTCCCTGAACGTCAGCAAAACAAAGGAGATGATTGTGGACTTCAGGAGGTCGGGGGTCAAGGACTACAGCCCCCTCAGCATCGACGGGGCACCGGTTGAGAGAGTGAACAGTTTCAAGTACCTCGGAGCCCACATATCCGAGGACTTGACATGGACCACACACATTGACAGTGTTGTGAAGAAGGCACGACAACGCCTCTACTTCCTCAGGCGCCTAAGGAAGTTCCAAGTCAGTCAGAAGATCCTTAGGAACTTCTACTCATGTACAATAGAGAGCATCCTGACCGGCAACATCACCTCCTGGTTTGGGAATAGCACTGCACAAGACCGTAGCAGACTACAAAGAGTGACACGTTCAGCCGAACGCACAATTGGAGGGGGGCTTCCCACCCTCCAGAACATTTACAACAAGCGGTGCAAGGGGAAGGCTAAGAGAATTATTAAGGACTCGAGCCACCCGAACAACTGCCTCTTTGAACTGCTGCGGTCAGGCAAGCGATACCGGAGTCTTAAGGCGAGCACAGAAAGACTCAGAAGAAGCTTCTATCCCCAGGCCATCAGGCTGCTAAAACGAACAATAATCACTATGCAACAACCATCAAATGCACACAGCACACACACCCACACGCACACACTCACTCAAACAAACAACACACTGCAGCACCCACTCTCCACACTTTAGATCACACAAACACACTTACACTTTATATTTATTGATAAAGGATTTGCACTACAACTCGTACACCTACTGTGAATTGTACCTAAATTGCACCTCGTCCCATTTCTCCATTTCTGCCTTGCACTATATAGTATTGTATATTAGTACACTGCACAGTATTGTATATTGTATGGTAACTACGTCTATTCTGCATCGAACATTGTACATATGTCTAAACTGAACACTGTGACCTCATTTTTTTTACTTCTAATTTTACTATGTTATTTTATTTCATACTTATCTTGTCTTGCACAGTCTCTGGAGCGCAACAGTAAGAAGCATTTTGTATAAAAGTATTCTGTACTTCTGTATGACAACTATTAAAGAAACTTGAAACTTGAAAACTTGAAACTAGGGAGCAGCTAGCCATAGCTCAGCACAAGGACAGGAAGCAGCTAGTGAAGAAATACAACTTCCAACAACTCAAAAACTGACACACAGAGATGAAACTACTCATCCAACTACTAGGAACTTCCATCACTGAGTGTGTCTGACTCCCACCTAAACTACCTAAACGGACAATGTATAACGTACAAAGTATATCATGGCATACTGCACCTTATGTGTATACTGTATACTCACTCAATCAGAGCATATATTTAGCATTTTTTATTATTATATATATATTAGATTAGATTATTAGATTATATATATTGTAACTATTTATTGTAGGGCAAATATAACTGAGAGGGCATACATACCCTCATCTACACCTTGACGGTGACCTATTTATACTGCCTGCCTACTTGCCCATATGCGCATACTCAGAGTTAATTATATTGTTATATTGTTACACTGCCTATTTTTATTCTATTTTAATTTTTACCTCTCCACTGTACTATAATTGTATGACCTGTATGTCTTCTATCACATGTACCTGTAGGGGGAGACTGGGGTAAATTGAGCATAGGGGAAAATTGAGCCACCTCTTGTTTCTAGGAAACCGTAAAAAAAAGTGAGCATGTGATCAGAAATTTAGGAGGAAGGCGCCATTTCATGGAGTCTGTGAAGGTAAATCAAATACCTGGGCTCGTGGGTCAAAACTCGTCCGAGCAAGACCTTAAAGTGAGGAAGGCGCTTGTGTGGAGGGCCCTGAGCGGCATGACCAGTGTGTGGAACTCCAACCTCCCCCGACAAATCAAGCTCAGCTTATTTTATGCAACAGTGGAGTCGGTTCTTCTGTATGGCAGTGAATGCTGGACCCTGAAGCCCACCCTGCAGAAGTCCCTGGATGGGTGCTACACCAGAGTGATGCTTGTGGTGCTTAACATCAACAGGGATGAGCATGTCGCCAACGCAAGCTAGATAGATAGATAGATAGATAGATAGATAGATAGATAGATAGATAGATAGATAGATAGATAGATAGATAGATAGATAGATAGATAGATAGATAGATAGATAGATAGATAGATAGAGAGATAGAGAGATAGAGAGATAGAGAGATAGATAGATAGATAGATAGATAGATAGATAGATAGATAGATAGATAGATAGATAGATAGATAGATAGATAGATAGATAGATAGATAGATAGATAGATAGATAGATAGATGTGAAGGTAAGAGCCACATGGCTAAAGTGGTTAGACCAGGGAGGGGCAACTGGCGGCCCGCGGGCCGCATGCGGCCCTCACCGACGTTCCATGCGGCCCCAGGCCAATATAAAAAATAAATAATAATTATAATATTTTTTTATTTTTTTTATTTTTTTATTTTTTTTATTTTTTTTTATTTTTTTGTATTGTATTCGACTAAGAAGAGTTGGCAGTCGACTATGGCTCCTTTCGATCGATTAGTCGACTATTTGACTAATAGGGGTCAGCCCTAGTGTGGACATATGAAACGCTGTTGAAAGTGCCGTGCAGCAATATGGGGGTTTTGATAAACTGTCGGCTGTTGTTACCGATGGAGCACCGGCAATGAAAGGAAAACACACAGGATTCGCCGGGCTTCTAAGGCAGAGTGGCGTTGAGTGTCCAATGCTGCACTGCATTATACATCAGGTAAGTTCGCTAACATAATTTCCATCTATTGTGGGTCACTATAATGACCAATGCGAGTCGAGTGTAGTCAAATTATATGCAAGAGTCGTTAAATAGTTTTTCTTTTTTTTAATCTGATATAGGAGGCTCTCTGTGCCAAGAAGCTTGACTACTACAGCCATGTTATGGATTTGGTTACCAAGGTTACCAATCTAATTCGTGGAGGCAACAGGTCACTAAACCATAGAAAGTTTGTCTCCTTTTTGGAAGAGATGGACACTGATTATGGCGACTTGCAGCTACACACAGAAATCCGATGGCTGAGCCGTCGGAAAGTACAGGAGCGACATTGAAACACTGCAAATGCAATTCAATGATCGGTTTGAAGATTTCAACGGCATGCAGTCACGGATAGCGCTGTTTGCCGGCCCCCTCACCGCTACGGTGTCAGAGCAGCCCCCACCGTTGCAGCTTGAACTGTGCGAGCTACAGTCAGATCCTTTTTTTTCAAGCAAAGAGAAATGAGAGGGGAATTTCGTTTTGGAAACTGCTACCTGAGCCCCGCTTCCCACTCCTCAGGGACTTTGCCCTCTCTATGGCCAGTATGTTTGGGAGCACATACATATGTGAGAGCAATTTCTCAAACATGAAGCACATCAAGTCAAAGTAGAGAAACAGGCTGTCGGATGAAACATTATTTCATCTGATGCAGATTGCATGCACAAACATTGAAGTTGACATTCCTGCTATTGTGCGCCAAATGGAGAGACCACAAGTGTCTCATTAAAGACAGGGGGGAGGAGGAGATGATGAAGAGGTGTAGAGGGGGGGAAGGAGATGATGAAGAGGTGTAGAGAGGGGGGAAGAGATGATGAAGAGATGTAGAGAGGGGGGGAGATGATGGAGAGGTGTAGAGAGGGGACCATTATTATTATTATTATTATTATTATTATTATTATTATTATTATTATTATTATTATTATTATTATTATTATTATTATTATTATTATTATTATTATTATTATTATTATTATTATTATTATTATTATTATTATTATTATTATTATTATTATTATTATTATTATTATTATTATTATTATTATTATTATTATTATTACCATTATTGACCCACTGTGGGGCGAGGGTGAATGTCATGCCAGTTTGATAAAGGGTCAATGGGAGGCATGTAGTATTGCACTTTACTTTACTTGCACTTTACTTGTTTACTTTTGTAGTGTTGGTAACACTAATAACACAAACACAAAGCAGCATTCCTGCTGCATTTCACTACAACAGTAAATCAAAAGTGCAATAATAAATGATTTTGTTAAATGTATACACTTTTATCCTGCTACTAAACAAAACATTCCTGAGTGCTTCATATCCATAACATGCATTTCAGTGTTATAATGTTTTGTTTAGTAGCAGGATAAAAGTTTATACATTTAACAAAATCATTTATTATTGCACTTTTGATTTACTGTTGTAGTGAAATGCAGCAGGAATGCTGCTTTGTGTTTGTTGAGCAGTGGGCTTTAAGTTCATACATTTATTTTATTAGAAGCCTTAATTATAATTGATAATTTTAGTATATATTTGGGGTTACACAGCAATACTTTTAAATTCAGCTGTTTATAAATTCATAAAGTTGAAATTGCATTACTAAATGCATTTGAAATGGAATAAAAACAAAGTTACAACAAATTATAATTGTTTATACCTTGTGACTATTAGGGCTATTTGAGTGATGGGGTACTACTGGCGGGACTGCCGATAAACAATGCGGCCCCCCAGATTGATTGTGGACATTTTGTGGCCCTCACCATATACAAAGTTGCCCACCCCTGGGTTAGACACTTCATGAAAGTTAATTGAATCTATCCTCAGTTTCATGAGGATTGTGTTTAGACCAAAATAGATTGTTTAAAATTAGTTTTATACCTCAGTTGGGGTATCTATAAACTGTGAAAACATTATAGAAACATTATAACCTTATCTGTGAACATTTTTAAATGTTTATTTTTGCCTTAAGCACCTTGTCAGGTGTCAAACTAGGGTTTTTTCATGTTTCTGAATTGATGGGAAAACGGCCACACCCACCTTTCCCGCTCATCACCAACCCTTAAAAAAAATATATATATATATATAGGGCGGCTAGGTGGTGTAGTGGGCAAGGCACTCGCCACCAGTGTGGAGACGCTAGGATTCACGTGTTCGAATCCAGCTCTCCACATTGTTTTCAGTTTAGCTGGTCGTCCGCAGTAATACACATTGGCCGTATTACGGGGAGGGAAAACTGAAGGGTGGGGATCGAACGTTGTGAACAAGCGACTCCTACAAGTCGGTTGGTGCGCCTGCGCAGTAGAATCAGGAAGTGTCGGGGGCAGCGTGAGCCTCCCACACGTTACTCCTCGCCACTGAGAGATCGAGCTGCGCAGGTGAAAAGATGCGACTGCTGTTACCTCAAGTACCGGAGGGGACTTGTGCTATGTATGACTTAGTCCACATTGCAGCCGGCTTGTGGGAGGCAAGAAACAGCGTTCGTGACAGGGGAGGGTTGAATTGGATGATACGAAATTGGGATGGGAGAAAATATAGAAAAAATGGGAGAAAAAGTGGATCAAAAAAAAATAAAAAATATATATATATATGGCTGGGTGCATGTAAATTAAAAAGTAGCTTTATTCGTTTATTCACGTACTTGCCATGGTAACTACTCATTGTTTACTGCTGGTAACTGTTGTAGTTGGTTGGCATTTGCAGCAAGTAAGTGGTAGGTGTCAGACATGCTCAAGCCATTTGAAACCCTCTCCTGTGTGGATCATGGACAGACACAATAGACTCCACACATATCAAATAACAATATTCACCAGTCAGCAGCTACAAAATGTTGTCTGAAGTATTATCGAAAAAAATATTATAACTGGGAAATGTCATGTCACTACATTGATAATATGCATATATAATATATAGGGTGTGTACTATCATCAAATGATCTTACTTGTTAGCTAGCTGGCGACAAGTGCTGGGTGCAGACCTTCAGCCACTTCTCTGATATCAACAAGCGCATGGAGGAAGGTGTCAGGAAACATGGTCCACTGCACAAAGACCTTGCCAAAACACGGATGAGCTGAAGCCATTGAACTTGTCCTCAAATGATTCAAGGAGAACAACCCCTTCGACCACAACCGAGACAAGCAGTTGCTTGTGTCTTTCTCAACAGGATTCACAAGCACTGCAGATGACGCAGTCAATGCTGAATGAGCGGCTGAAGTAGGGATGGAGATGCAGATAAAGCTGGATGGACAGTCAGTAACATCGACCATGGAGGGGAGGTTCAAGGTACAGGCTCTGTCACCACTCAGATTCACATGGTCAATGAGAAGATTCACCCAAACTCACTCAAGTTGTTCAAAATGATAATTTTCTCCCAATGGGATATGACAATCGAGACAAGCTTAGACGTCAGACTACTGCTTGACCTTACTCCTAGAACCCACCTCACCCCTGCCCACTTTGACAACCTAGGATGGCTTAGAGTAGACGACAGAGTACAGCAACTTGCAATGGGCCTGGTCTACAAGATACACTACACGACCAAGGTACCCATGTACAAAATACTTCCCAAAGGTCAGTGAATACCACGACCACAACACCAGAGGGAGCTCCACAAATCATGTTAAACCCAGATTCGGCTCAAACAAGGGACTAAACACGTTTCGCAATTATGCCACATCAATGTGGAACGCCCTACCCAAAGCTGTAAAGGAATGTGAATCACTACCCACTTTCAAAACCACTCTCAAAGAACACCTACGGGGGACTGCAATTCGAAACTGGCCCCTGTAAATGTTCTAACCCAACCCCCTCCAATGTATAGTAAATTACCAAGAATGGTTTAGTCAATATTCCAATGTACAGTTTTGCTTGTACAGTGTCCCCCACCCACCCCTCCTACCCAACCCCCCACCCCACCCACCCAACCACCTCCAATGTACAGTTCTCCCCCCACCCCACCTACCCAACCTCCTCCAATGTACAGTTTCTACGTCAAATGTATACTCTCTTTTCTGGACTCTGGATAAAGACGGACATAATAAGTAGAGCTAAAAAAGAGCAAAAAAAAATCTAAAATAGAGCAAAAAAGTGGTGAAGAGAAAGAAAGAGTCTATTCAGGTTGCTATTACAGTCCACAAATCAGATCCTCCAGTCCACGGCTGTTACCTCGTCCTGGCCCTGCCTGGTTGTGGAGCCTGATTGCCACCGGCACAAAGGACTGCCCGAAGCGCTTTGTGGTATGTCGGGGGGGGGGGGGGGGGGGGGGGGGATAAATCTGTGGCTAAACATGCTCTGCATGGTCAGCTCATCATGGAGGGGGTGGCAGGGATTCTCAAGGATAGCGTAGGCTACAGCTTCCTCCTCGTCCTCCCCTCTGCCACCACCTCCAGACTGTCCAGGTCAGCTCCCACCACAGAGCTCGCTTTCTTAACCAATTAATTTATTTTGTCTGTATTGGTGTTGCCCCCTCAGCATACAGTACCACAGCAAGAGGGTACTAGCCACCACAGACTGGTAGAACATCTGCAGCAGTTTGCTGCAGACATTGAGGGGGGCAGACTATGGCCATCCAAGGTAGGAGATTGAGGGGCTGAGGGGGCCAGCAAGTGGGGGGAGATGGGGGGGGCAGGCTGTGGCCATCTGAGGTAGGGGGTGGGGATCATAACCGGGGGGACCTGGCTGCCCTACTCATGGGGATTGTTTGATCAAACCTATTGAAGAACTGGTTTAGCTCGTTTGCCCGTTCCAGGGTCCCCTCAACAGCCGCATTTTGCTGCTTATAGCCGGTTATCCTCCTAAACCCCCAACACCTCCTTTGAGCTTAGCAGTCGCACTCTGAAGACTCTACCTCCAACACATGGTGCAGCTGCACAGCATTCTCTCTGTGCCCATCTCCAAACCCGGGACTGGATGCTGCTGCAGAGCATGTATTTTGACCCCAGTGACTATGGATGGATGGTAGGGGTTCATGGTTATGAGCCAGTTCCCACACTACACCCCATGGCTAGTGGCTGGAGATTGCAGAAACCGGCAGTGCAGCTGCAAGAAGAATGGTGTCAAGTGTATCTCAGCATGCGGAAATTGTAAAGGCATTACTGTACATGCAATAATTGTATTCCTGATGGTGTAGAGTCTGGAGAAGACGCAGACCTTGATTCATGAAGCATTTGACATCGTGGATCAGTAATGTTTTCTAACTTAATATTCGAGATATTGAAATAAACAAATGAAACTACTGTAAAAGTGGGCGTGGACGTTTTTCCACCAAGGAGTGATTTCAGTACAAAATAAATGTTTGAAATCAATTCAGAATCATGAAAGGTGGATTTTTTTTGTCAAATCAGTTGTGCGCAATAGTCACTTTTGGTGAGTTGTTTCTATACAATTCACTTATATGACATTTAGGTATGACACAGGACTACACAAGCATTTTTTGTATAGAAATGTGTCAACAGACTAAAGCAGGGAACCACAATATTTTGCATACAATTTATGCAGAATGTAATATCATAACTGTCTATTATTTTTCTTGCAATTGAGCCAATTTTCCTTAGGTACAGTTTTGAGGTGTGTGTTCAACAGAATGTAGTATCAAAAACACATTCACAAAAAGTATGGGTTACTGAATGCTGAACTGCACTGTTATAATCACTAAGCCATTGTAAGACCTTACCTGTGTCCCTGTATCACTTGTCTCTGCTGCCCTTTGATTAAAAAACGTCTGTATGTCCATTTTCCTTTTTTTTGTGGCATATTTGAGTTAGTAGTAAATCAAATCAAATCAAATCAAATTTATTTATAGGGCCCGACAACACACGTTAATGTCCCCATGGGCCGTACAGGTCTTCTTTAAACAAGTCAAGAAGACAACATAACAATAAGTCAAGAACAGAACAAGAACACCATAAGGTCCAAACATTTTTTAGATGAATGCAAATAAATTAAAGAATGCAAGCACTCCCAGACATACCCCACGCGAAGGTAAGGAAAAACTCACTAAAACCTAACAATAGGGAAAAAAGCTCCACAGGCAATGTGGAGGAGAGAAACCTTAGAAGGGCCGTTCAAGGGGGGATCTCCCTTCTTAGATGTCGGTGATAGTAGTGTTGCAGACGGACAGTTGGTAAGCATGCACTCATGTGTGTGGTGAAACACAGATGAGTGCATGCAATAGCAACTGTACATTTTGAAAAATTAAAGATAGAGTTGATAGCGGATCTATTTGAAGCACAGGGGCGGCGCAAGAGGGTCACGTCCTCCCCGTCTTAGTCACGGGACATTCAACACTCCGGTCGTTGCTCAGGGACAGCCGGAGACAGGGGGAAGGGGGGGTGGCACAGAGAGGGTCGCGAACTCCCCGACATCATCGCGGGACATCCGGCACTCCGGTCACCACTACGAAACCTCCGAAGACAGGGGGGCACGCAGAGGGGGTCGCAATCTCCCGGCCTTCGTCACGGGACGTCCAACACTCCGGTCAACACTCCAGGACAGCAAGTCATAGGAAGACAGGGAGACGGGACAGGCGTTAGACAGCTCATGAGATTGTAGTAGGCGGACATAGCAATAGATACAAGTGGTAGGCATATATGTGAATGGAGTAGATATATGAAGTAAGCGTATTATGTGAATAGAATAGAAGTACTTAACCCAGCAATGAAACCGCGTTGACTGTTAATCTGTTAACAGTCTGTTAATCAGTTGACAGGACCACGGACAGACGGCGGTGAATAACTGATCCAATGCCTCGGAGGTGCATGTAGAGCAGTCACTACAAGCTTGGCCAAGACCCCGAGGCATCCATCACCTTGGTCAGCGCCAGGAGACGGGTACTCAGAGAGAAGGGGGAGGGAGAGGGGGGGGGGGGGAGAGGGGGGGGGGGGGGGGAAGAGTTAGAGAGTTCCCATGTTTGTGGTGCTGCAAAGGAGCAGACATGTAGTACCCTGTAGTGCCATGTAGTACCCCGTAGTGCCATGTAGTACCCTATAGTACCCCATAGTGCCATGTAGTACCCCGTAGTATCCTGTAGTACCCTGTAGTACCATGTAGTACCCTGTGGTGCCATGTAGTACCCTGTGGTGCCATGTAGAGCTGTGTAAGCCATGTAGTACCCTGTAATGCCATGCAGTACCAAGTAGTACTCTGTGGTACCATGTAGTACCCTGTACCCTAACTAAACTACCCTATAGTAAACTACCCAGTGGTACCATGTAGTACCCTGTACCATAACTAAACTACACAGATTAATCTAAAGGTCAGTCCCCGACCAGGTGAGATCAAGGTAGGTTGAAGGAGAGAGAGAAAAGATGAGTCTTAAGCAGGGATTTAAAAGCTTCGACAGAGCAGGCGCCCCTGATGACGGCAGGTAATTTGTTCCACAGGTAGGGAGCGCGGTAGACAAAGGCTCTGTGGCCGGCGGATTTCTTTTTAACCCTAGGGGTCGATAGAAGCCCCGCATTTTGTGAGCGCAGAGCACGAGCGGGCGAGTATCGGGAGATGAGATCAGATAGATAGAGCGGTGCAAGCCCATTTAAAATTTTGTAGGTGAGGAGTAGCACTTTAAAGTCAGAGCGGGCTTGGATAGGAAGCCAATGTAGGGCGGACAAAACTGGTGTGATGTGATCAAATTTTCTAGTTCTAGTTAGTATCCGTGCAGCCGCATTTTGCACGAGTTGAAGATTTTTGATGCTTGAATTAGGTAAGCCTGAAAAAAGTGCATTACAGTAGTCCAGACGTGATGAGACAAAAGCATGAATCAGGGTTTCAGCATCAGCCAGAGTTAAAATGGGGCGTATTTTTGCGATATTACGAAGATGGAAGAATGCAATTTTGGTGACGTTTTTTATATGTGCATTAAATGAGAGGGAGGAATCAAAAATGACTCCGAGGTTTTTTATGGTGGAGCTCTGGGATACATGACAGGTATCAAAGTTGAGGGAGATGTCCTGAAACAGGCCTCTGTGGTTTGGGGGGCCAACAATTAACATCTCAGTTTTATCTGCATTAAGGAGTAGAAAGTTTTGCGACATCCATTTTTTGACGGCAAGCAAGCAGGCCTCAAGGTTTTGTAGTTGGGAGGAATCATTTGGCTTAATAGGTATATATAATTGGGTGTCATCAGCGTAAAAATGAAAGTTTATGCCAAATTTGCGTATGATATCGCCGAGGGGTAGCATGTAAATCGAAAATAGCAAAGGGCCCAGGACAGAGCCTTGTGGGACACCACATTGCACTGGGAGGGTCTCAGATGTTAAATCATTATAGACCACGCAGTGTGTTCTATCAGTTAAATAGGATTTAAACCAAGCTAGTGCGAGACCCCGAATGCCAACATGGTTCTCAAGCCGACCTAGAAGAATCGAGTGCAATCATCTCCAAAATCTTTCCGGTATCACGCTCAGCCAGACAGGGTTGCCCTCTTAGTCCCGGACTATTCGATCTATCATTAGAGCCTTTAGCACAATATATAAGACAATCCCATTCCATAGAACCAATCGTAATCAAGGGCACACAACATAAAATTAGTTTATATGCGGACGACGTAATATTGTTCATGCAAATTGTTCGTTTGTTGCAAATTGTTCGTGCTGCGATAAGGCTTTCGCCAGCCGGGAGAGTAGGCGCCGTGAGCGGCATCGCTGCGCTCATCAACGCCCCTCCATGCTCATTGCTCCGGCTTTCAACAGCGGGGAGAGTATTATGGGGCTTATGCCGCGAAGCAGTAACACAACAACAGTGAACACATAGTTAAGTACGACTGACAGATGCATTGCAACTATGTGTTCACTGTTGTGTTGTACTGCTTCTCGGCATAAGCCCTGTTGTACTGATTCTCGGCATAAGCCCCATAATAAGACCGTCTCTGGCTTCGTCCAGCGGACACCATGGCGAGCTCAGCAATGCCGCTCGCGACAGCATACTCTCCCCGCTGGCGAAAGCCTTATCGCAGCACGGAGGGTCGTGGACCCGCAACGCAGCCGCGAAGGCGACGATGAAGCCCGAGTCGCGCGATTTTTTATTGGTTTGTCATGACAAACCAATTACATAATCCAACATATGTGTAAAGAAACAACATATTCCAGTTAACGGTATATTTGTTTAATGATTGCTTACGGTATAAATTAGGTTAACTGGAGCTTAGTATTGCTGCCTGGCTGAGGGCCGCGTCGCGGCTCATGCGCGCGCTCGGCCAATCAGAGCGCAAAACGGCAACGCGGAACTGGAACAGCGTTGTAGAAGGCATACACGCCGACGGGATGGCTTAAGCGCAGAGCTCAATCGCATCGGCGACCCTGAGAGACAATTGCATGTGTGTGTGTGTGTGTGTGTATTCCTCTCTGTGTGTGTGTGTGTATTCCTCTCTGTGTGTGTGCCGCCCATTGCACGTCATTGTGTCGTTGCATGCCGAATAAAGACCTCTCTCTAAAGAGGTCCTGCATTATTATTATGAGTTTGGGAAGAGGGCTCTCGTGTACTCTGCTCCGTTTACCTGGAATGGACTTCAAAAATCTCTTAACCCTTTCACTGCCACACGACAGCCGGTTAACCCTTTCACTGACAATACAGAAGGTTAGCCCTTTACTATCACACAACCGACGGCGATGCAAATGCGGAGCTAATGATGCTAATGATGGAGCATCGCCGTCGGTTGTGTGATAGTAAAGGGCTAACCTTCTGTCGTGTGGCAGTGAAAGGGTTAAACTCCAGAGGCTTTTATTACTTTCCACAGTTTTAAAACCCTAATTACTGACCTTTTAATGACTGATATGGGAGTGTGCAAATGCTTCTCTGCTTAATTCCGCTGCATTAATGTTATGTTTGATGCTTAGCCTGACCTGACCTTCCCTCTCAATCAATCCCCTGTAACCCCCCCCCCCCCCCCCCCCCCTGGCTGCTGCTTGCTCTTTTTTATCTTTCTCTTTTTGTCCTTATCTATTATTCATTTACCGTCCTGAACACAATGCAGAGCAAAACGGGTGCAACTCAGACCAGCAGACAGGACATGATCCGTTACATCATGTGGTTGTTCTTTAAGTTTGTTGTTGTTGTTTCATGTCAGGGTGTTGCTCGAAAAAGACCTTTTTTACCTGGTGAAATAAAGGTTCAATAAAATTGGAAATTAAATTCTAACACTTTTCTCATATTTCTGGGTACAGGAACGACCTCGTTAATTATGCCATTTATTGATTTACATCCTTGTGGTTAATCGTGTCCAAGAGAGCGGCAATAACCCTGGAGGAGGTCACGGTACCAGCTGGGGGTCACGGTACCAGCTGGGTCTAAATAACCCCGAGGTCACGGTACCAGCTGGGGGTCACGGTACCAGCTGGGTCTAAATAACCCCGAGGTCACGGTACCAGCTGGGTCTAAATAACCCTGAGGTCACGGTACCAGCTGGGTCTAAATAACCCTGAGGTCACGGTACCAGCTGGGGGTCACGGTACCAGCTGGGTCTAAATAACCCCGAGGTCACGGTACCAGCTGGGTCTAAATAACCCTGAGGTCACGGTACCAGCTGGGTCTAAATAACCCTGAGGTCACGGTACCAGCTGGGTCTAAATAACCCTGAGGTCACGGTACCAGCTGGGTCTAAATAACCCTGAGGTCACGGTACCAGCTGGGTCTAAATAACCCTGAGGTCACGGTACCAGCTGGGTCTAAATAACCCTGAGGTCACGGTACCAGCTGGGTCTAAATAACCCTGAGGTCACGGTACCAGCTGGGTCTAAATAACCCCTGAGGTCACGGTACCAGCTGGGTCTAAATAACCCTGAGGTCACGGTACCAGCTGGGTCTAAATAACCCTGAGGTCACGGTACCAGCTGGGTCTAAATAACCCCCGAGGTCACGGTACCAGCTGGGTCTAAATAACCCTGAGGTCACGGTACCAGCTGGGTCTAAATAACCCTGAGGTCACGGTACCAGCTGGGTCTAAATAACCCTGAGGTCACGGTACCAGCTGGGTCTAAATAACCCTGAGGTCACGGTACCAGCTGGGTCTAAATAACCCAGAGGTCACGGTACCAGCTGGGGGTCACGGTACCAGCTGGGGGTCACGGTACCAGCTGGGTCTAAATAACCCTGAGGTCACGGTACCAGCTGGGTCTAAATAACCCTGAGGTCACAGTACCAGCTGGGTCTAAATAACCAGGAGGTCACGGTACCAGCTGGGTCTAAATAACCAGGAGGTCACGGTACCAGCTGGGTCTAAATAACCCCTGAGGTCACGGTACCAGCTGGGTCTAAATAACCCTGAGGTCACGGTACCAGCTGGGTCTAAATAACCCCTGAGGTCACGGTACCAGCTGGGTCTAAATAACCCCTGAGGTCACGGTACCAGCTGGGTCTAAATAACCCTGAGGTCACGGTACCAGCTGGGTCTAAATAACCAGGTCACGGTACCAGCTGGGTCTAAATAACCCTGAGGTCACGGTACCAGCTGGGTCTAAATAACCCTGAGGTCACGGTACCAGCTGGGTCTAAATAACCCTGAGGTCACGGTACCAGCTGGGTCTAAATAACCCCCCAGGTCACGGTACCAGCTGGGTCTAAATAACCCCTGAGGTCACGGTACCAGCTGGGTCTAAATAACCCCCTGATGTCACCGTACCAGCTGGGTCTAAATAACCCTGAGGTCACGGTACCAGCTGGGTCTAAATAACCCCTGAGGTCACGGTACCAGCTGGGTCTAAATAACCCTGAGGTCACGGTACCAGCTGGGTCTAAATAACCCTGAGGTCACGGTACCAGCTGGGTCTAAATAACCCTGAGGTCACGGTACCAGCTGGGTCTAAATAACCCTGAGGTCACGGTACCAGCTGGGTCTAAATAACCCCGAGGTCACGGTACCAGCTGGGTCTAAATAACCCCTGAGGTCACGGTACCAGCTGGGTCTAAATAACCCCTGAGGTCACGGTACCAGCTGGGTCTAAATAACCCTGAGGTCACGGTACCAGCTGGGTCTAAATAACCCTGAGGTCACGGTACCAGCTGGGTCTAAATAACCCTGAGGTCACGGTACCAGCTGGGTCTAAATAACCCTGAGGTCACGGTACCAGCTGGGTCTAAATAACCCCCGAGGTCACGGTACCAGCTGGGTCTAAATAACCCTGAGGTCACGGTACCAGCTGGGTCTAAATAACCCTGAGGTCACGGTACCAGCTGGGTCTAAATAACCAGGTCACGGTACCAGCTGGGTCTAAATAACCCCTGAGGTCACGGTACCAGCTGGGTCTAAATAACCTCTGAGGTCATGGTACCAGCTGGGTCTAAATAACCCCTGAGGTCACGGTACCAGCTGGGTCTAAATAACCCTGAGGTCACGGTACCAGCTGGGTCTAAATAACCAGGTCACGGTACCAGCTGGGTCTAAATAACCCTGAGGTCACGGTACCAGCTGGGTCTAAATAACCCCTGAGGTCACGGTACCAGCTGGGTCTAAATAACCCCTGAGGTCACGGTACCAGCTGGGTCTAAATAACCCTGAGGTCACGGTACCAGCTGGGTCTAAATAACCCCTGAGGTCACGGTACCAGCTGGGTCTAAATAACCCCCCAGGTCACGGTACCAGCTGGGTCTAAATAACCCTGAGGTCACGGTACCAGCTGGGTCTAAATAACCCTGAGGTCACGGTACCAGCTGGGTCTAAATAACCCCTGAGGTCACGGTACCAGCTGGGTCTAAATAACCCTGAGGTCACGGTACCAGCTGGGTCTAAATAACCCCTGAGGTCACGGTACCAGCTGGGTCTAAATAACCCCTGAGGTCACGGTACCAGCTGGGTCTAAATAACCCTGAGGTCACGGTACCAGCTGGGTCTAAATAACCCTGAGGTCACGGTACCAGCTGGGTCTAAATAACCCTGAGGTCACGGTACCAGCTGGGTCTAATGGCGCTTTTCCACTGCATGGTACCTACTCTACTCTACTCTACTCTACTCTGCTCGGTATTTTCGGTTTTCCATTACCAAAGTACCTGGTACCAGGTACTTTTTCTGTACTTTTTGGGTACTTTTTTAGTCCCTGCTCTGTCTTGGTTCCAAGCGCGAGCCAAGCGGGTAGAACTGGTACTAGAAAAGTCACGTGAAACACTGCAGACCACTGATTGGTCAGAAGAGAGACGCGTCACTCGTTGGAGAGTCTGAACGAAAACAGAAAGCCGCCATCTTTAATGTCTCGCATAGGATTTCATTATGGTTGCAGCAGGCATAAGTTCAATAAACAAACGATACAGTCACTGTGTATTCTGCCTCATTTATTGATTAAACAAAACCGACATCAACACAATTTGCCACCGAGCGGAGAGTTTAGTCTCGCAAAAAGATCGCTGACTTGTTAAGGCTTAAGCTTATGTTGTGCTAATTTTGTGCTAGCGTTTTAGCATGGCTATCGTACATAGCGTGATCAATATAACTCGCTATTGATTGTTTGTATGAGTAACGTTAATGCTAGTAGAATAGACACAACGTGAGGTAATCACCATCCATTTTAAACCGGTTATTACCTAATGCTAACGTTAGCAAATAGACGCGACTGGTAACGTTACAGCTTGTTAGCCTAATGCTAACGTTAACGTTAGCATAGACAGCCTAGCTAACGTTAACGCTTGTAGAATAGACACAATGAGAGGTAACGTTAGCGTTAGCAGAATAGACACAACGAGAGTCTCGTTAATGTTGTTATTGATTGATTGATTGAAAACTGTGTTTTACTCTGGCTTGCGCCTAGCTCACGGACATAGCTATGCTGGAGCTCTCACAGAGCTATGGAGCTCTCAGCTGTACACCAGCAGCCCCGCCTCCCCACACGGAGACAAACTGAGTACTTTATTTTAGTACCTGCAGTGGAAAAGGAACGAAGTACCAGGTACCTAAAGCGAGTAGAGTAGAGTAGAGTAGAGTAGAGTAGAGTAGAGTAGAGTAGAGTAGAGTAGGTACCATGCAGTGGAAAAGCGCCATAAATGCGGCACCTGGTGCAGAGTTGGGTACTTATAGGGCAGTGGGCTGGTGGGCGGGGCATGGGGTAAGTAATTCTGTCCCAATGAGCATGCACGCACGCACACACACACACACACACACACACACACACACAACGCACACACACACACACACACGCACACACACACACACACACACACACGCACACACACACACACACACACACACACACACACACACACGCACACACACACACACACACGCACACACACACACACACACACACACGCACACACGCACACACACACACACACACACTTTATGGCAAATGGCAAGACACAATCTCACACACACACTCCAACATGGGTGGAGGAGGCTACGATATGCTCTGGGGTCTACCACACACACACACACACACACATGCACACACACACAGGCTCCTAATGAGCGGCCTCTGATAATGAAGGTAATCAGCGCTGCCCATCGAGTCCCTGCCCCTGCTGACAGACTGGCAGGCGGAGAGAGCCACAGACCTGCCTGCGTTTATTTATACGTTGCTGATCTATCAGCACTGACTCTATGTTTAGTCGCTCCGGTCGTCCAGAAATAAAAGATAATCAGGACAGGGCGGGAAAAGAGGAGAAGGGAGAACGTGTCATGGCAGGCGTACGCTGCGAGCCCCCCCCCCCCCCCCCCCCCCCCCCTCCCCCTCCTCCTCCATCACTATCAGGTCTTTGTTTTGCTTTTTCATCTGTCGGTTTGTATGTGTGTGTGTGCGCGTGCGTGCGTGTGCGCGTGTGTGCGTGTGTGTGCGTGTGTGTGTCAGCTGGGCTGTGGATTTATATCTTAAACTCAAACACATAAAATAGTAAGGGTGGGTGGGGGGATCAGCATAGTATGGGGGGGATCTGTTCAGCATTGTATGGCGATATGTTGCATGCTGATATTATATTGATACAAAGTATCAATATATAAAAAATAATAATAACATTCCAATTTTGCTGCAATAATAAAATATTGGCTGAAAACGTTATTAAACAGATGTATGTATGTATATATTTTTTTATTGTAGATGTTGACAACGTTTTCCAAGACACAAGTTGGAAAGAAAACTAGTCAATTGCAATATATTGCGATATTATAGTATCATGATTCTTGTGATCTGTTAGGGTTTGATACCGACCCCAAACGCACGACACAAGAGAGTAGGAATTCAGAGTTGCCAAATACGAGGGCTTGTTTATTTGATACTAAATATAAGAGTACAGGAAAGGCAAGTCAACAAGACAGGTACATAGGACAAGGGGCAAAGTTCTGCTGCTCTGCAGCTTCTCCCGTGATGGTAGTCTTGGGGATAGCAGGTGTTGACGTCTGAACCGCTCTGCAGAATTCTCTCGGCAGAATCTCAGATGTGTTGCGAGACCGAGAGAGGGAGAGAGGGAACGAGTCAACACAGTGCAGTTTGAACGAGCAGGAGAACAGGGTGAACAATTCTTCATGTAATTTAAACACAGTGAGCACAATTCCAAAACAGCCCAAGTGAATCTCTTCGTGTAATACACACAGTGAGCAAAACTCCAAACACAGTCCCAGTGAATATCTTCGTGTAATGTACACACCGTTAGCAAAAATCCAAACACAGTCCCAGTGAATATCTTCGTGTAATATACACACAGTTAGTGAAGTCCAAAACAATCCAATAGTGAAATAATATCTTCGGTGTGAGCAACACACAGAGGGAGATGGAAGGTCCCAAAAATATTATCCCATAAGGGAAACAAGCAAAAATAGAAAAGCTGGGTGAGTGACTGTCTGACAAAAGGTGGTAGTCTTCAGTGTAATAATTACACACGGAAAACGGAATAGATCAAGACAGTCAATAAAAACTCACCCAGACGTAATGCGTAATGGTGCTGGAACAAACAGCGGAGCGAGGGCGCGCCACGGGAACAGGTGTCCAAGGGAAGGCTTCTTGGAAATTCCTGGAGATAGCACAAGGAGCAAAGCAGCAGCAGCAGCAACACGGGGAAATGCAACCAGAGAAAAATCAAGACGATCCAACAAACTTAGAGTGGAGAAACGGGGTATAAATAATAAGGGATCGATTGATTGAAAGGCAGTGACAGCTGGGGAATGTGATTGAAAAGCGTGCGGTCCTGAGAGAACCAATCAGCGACGTCTCAGATGACGTCACTGGGGAGAAGCGTGTGAATGAGGGAATTGAAATAATTAACAGAAAAACAAATGAAAACAGAGCGAGGGTGGTTAAAGGAACAGAACGAGTGAGAGAGCAAGGACAGAAACCTCACAGTACCCCCCCCTCCACGGGAGCCACCCGGCGACCAGGCCGACCCGGTTCGTCAGGATGGGCTCGATGGAAGTCGGTGATCAAGCCGGGATCCACGATGAGCTGCCGGGAGACCCAGCTACGCTCCTCAGGGCCGTAACCCTCCCAGTCCACCAGGTATTGGAACCCCCGGCCCCGCCGACGAACGCCCATCAACCGGCGGACCTGCCACTGGGGGTGACCATCCACCAACACGGGAGGCGGCGGATCAGGAGCTGGAGGCATAAGGGGACTGAGGGAGACGGGCTTAACCCGGGAGACATGGAACACGGGGTGGATGTGCATGGATGCAGGAAGCTTCAGGCGCAGGGCCGCCGGAATGAGTACCTTTAGGACCTCGAAAGGCCCGACGAAGCGGGGGTTGAGCTTCTTGGCCGAGGACCGTAACGGGAGGTCCTTCGCGGAGAGCCACACCCTCTGCCCAGGGCGGTAAGTCGGCGCAGGAACCCGGCGCCGGTCGGCACCACGACAGGCGCGCTCAGATGTTCGGAGCAGCGCGGCCCTGGTGATCTCCCAAACTCGTCGGCAGCGGTCGAGGTGGACCTGCACGGAGGGAACTGCCACTTCCGTCTCCTGTGCGGGGAAAAGAGGGGGCTGGTAGCCCAGGGAGACCTCAAAAGGGGAGAGGCCGGTGGCGGAACTGACCATTGAAGTGATGGAGTATTCAACCCAGGGAAGGAAACGGCTCCAGGATGCCGGTCTCTCGGCTGCCACACACCGAAGAGCTGACTCTACGCTCTGGTTCATCCTCTCTGTCTGCCCGTTTGTCTGGGGATGATAGCCAGAGCAAAAAGCCCGCCATACCTGGGAGGTGAACTGGGGCCCCCGGTCAGAGACGATGTCCTGGGGAAAGCCATGAAGGCGGAACACGTGGTGCGTCAGGAGGTCCGCCGTCTCGGCCGCTGAGGGAAGCTTGGAGAGGGCCACGAGGTGGACCCCCTTGCTGAATCGATCCACCACGGTCAGAAGGCAGGTGTTCCCCTGGGAGGAGGGTAGACCAGTGACGAAGTCGAGCGCCACATGTGACCATGGACGGCTCGGAATGGGAAGTGGCTGCAAGAGCCCGGAGGGTGCCTGGTGAGAGGCCTTGCTGCGGGCACAGACCGCGCAGGCCAATACGAACTCCTTGACGTCGTTCCGCATGGTGGGCCACCAGAAACGACGAGCCAGGAAGGAGAACGTGCGATGGACGCCTGGGTGGCAGGCGAACCGGCTGGTATGGCCCCACAGCAGTACCTGGGACCGGACAGAGTCGGGGACGAAGAGACGATTCCTAGGGACGTTGCTTGGAGCACGATGGAAGCGCAGGGCACGCCTCACCACACCCTCGATGCCCAAGGTGATGGCTCCAACCACTCGGGCCTCCGGGAGGATGGGAGAAGGGTCCTCAGAGGGTGGAGCCCCCTTGGAGTGCATCCGGGACAGGGAGTCGGCCTTCGTGTTGCGGGAACCGGGGCGGAAGGTCAGCGAGAAGTCGAACCGACTGAGGAAACTGGCCCATCTCGCCTGCCGACCGTTGAGGCGCCTGGAAGCGCGGATGAACGTCAGGTTCTTGTGGTCCGTCCAGATGGTAAAAGGCTCCTCGGCACCCTCAAGCCAATGACGCCACTCTTCCAGCGCAGCCACGACCGCCAGCAGCTCCCGATTGCCGGTGTCGTAGTTCCTCTCGGCGGGGAGGAAGCGACGCGAGTAGAAGGCGCAAGGATGCACCTTCTGGTCTGAAAGAGAACGTTGGGATAGGACAGCGCCCAGGCCAGAATCCGAGGCGTCCACCTCCACGATGAACTGTCTCTTGGGGTCAGGGTGGAGCAGGATAGGGGCGGAAGTGAACCTTCTCTTGAGGGAGCGGAACGCAGCGCATGCCGCTGGGGACCAGTCGAACGGCAGAGCGGGGGAGGTCAGCTTGGTAAGTGGCTCCGCCACTTGACTGTAGTTCCGGATGAACCTTCGGTAGAAGTTGGCGAACCCGAGGAAACTCTGTAACTCCTTCCGAGTGGTGGGTTCTGGCCAATCCTCCACAGCCTGGATCTTGCGAGGATCCGCTCGGGTCAAGCCCTTCTCAACGATGAAGCCCAGGTAGTCGACGGAGTTGGAGTGAAAACGGCACTTCTCCGCCTTGACGAAGAGCCGATTGTGGAGGAGGCGCTCCAGCACACGGCGGACATGCAGGATGTGTTCCTCGAGGGTCCTGGAAAAGATGAGAATGTCGTCCAGGTACACCACCACGAACACCTCCAGCATGTCACGGAGGACGTCGTTCATGAGTGCCTGGAATACCGCCGGGGCGTTGGTGAGGCCGAACGGCATTACAAGGTACTCGTAGTGGCCCCTGGGGGTCTTGAAGGCGGTCTTCCATTCATCGCCCTCACGGATACGGACAAGATGGTAGGCACTTCGGAGGTCCAGCTTGGTGAAGAACGAGGCCTGGGTCAGTGGCTCGAAGGTGGAACTCATGAGAGGTAGGGGGTATTTGTTCTTGATGGTGATCTCGTTGAGCTGACGATAGTCGATGCAGGGTCGCAGGTCCCCATCCTTCTTACCAACAAAGAAGAACCCGGCCGCCACCGGGGAGGAGGAAGGCCGAATGAGTCCTGCTTCCAATGACTCAGAGATGTAGAGATCCATCGCCTTCTTCTCCGGGACAGTCAGACTGTAGAGGCGGCTGCCGGGAAGGGGAGCCCCTTGGCGGAGGTCGATGGCGCAGTCATAGGGGCGGTGAGGTGGAAGGGCCTGAGCCCTGGTCTTACTGAATACCTCCATGAGGTCGTGGTACTCGGGAGGAATGGACGAGGGGTCCGGGGGCAACTCACCAGCCGGCCTCCGGGGCGGGGGACAGGACGCCGCCTGCAGACAGCGGGCGTGACAGGAGGAGCTCCAGCCCCTGATGGTACCGGAGGACCAGGCGATGTGGGGCTCGTGCAGCGCGAGCCAGGGCCTACCCAGAACCACCGGGACAAGGGGGGATTGGGTAATGAGGAACTGGATTCTCTCGACGTGGTTCCCAGCGATGGTCAGCACGACTGGGCCGGTGCGTTGAGAGATGTCGGCCAGGCGGTGTTGGTCCAACGAAAAGATCTCCAAGGGCCTCACAAGGTCCTCAAGAGGTATGTTGGCTCGGGTGGCAAACTCGAAGTCGAGGAAGTTCTCGTCTGCCCCAGAGTCGATGAGGGCCTCCACCGTGGCACGTTGGTCCCCCCAGGCCAGGGTGACGCTCATCAGATGGTCAGGTGGTGCGCGGTGCTGGGAATGGGAAAAACGGCTCACCAGGATCTCCCGGGGTCTCGGTGAGCCTGATCTTTTGGCCGGGTAGGGCAGTCGGCGATACGGTGTCCCGCACCTCCGCAGTAGAGGCAGAGACCGGACCTGAGCCTTGCCTCACGCTCCGCCTGGCTCAGATGAGAGCGTCCCAGCTGCATGGGTTCCTCTTCGCGAACCGGACGGGGAAGCCTGTTACCACCAGTAGTGTTGGGGACGGGGCGTCCAGGAGTCCGGGGTGCTTCAGGAGGTAACAGTCGGGTCCTCTCGCGCCTTCTCTCCAGGAGGCGTCCGTCAATACGGATGACAAGGCTAAACAGCTCCTCGAGGGAGTCGGGCAACTCCCGGGTAGCGAGCTGGTCCCGGACTGCGTCACTGAGCCCCCTCAAGAAGGTTAGGCGAAGAGCAGGTTCGTTCCATCCACTCTCCACCGCCGCCAGTCGAAACTCCATGACATAGTCCGTCACCCTGCCGCTCCCCTGTCGGAAGGTCCCCAACCGGGCTCCAGGGTCCAGACCTCGGGCTGGATGGTGGAACACTCTGCGGAGCTCCGCCACGAAGTCTGGGTAGGAAAACAAAAAATCTGCTTCCATTGCCCAGGAGGAAGTGACCCACTGGGCAGCATGGCCTGAAAGTAGGTTTGTTATATAAGCCACTTGGGACCCATGAGCAGAAAAACGGCTTGGTTGATGACGGAAAACCAACTCACATTGCATGATGAATGTGGCACACTCCTCGGGATTACCGTCGAACAGCCGTGGGACGGAGAGACGGGGTTCCCGAGATGCGAGATCTGCTGGGGCTGCGGGGAATGTTCCTGAAGGGTGTGAGAGATTAAAGGTATTAACGGTGTCGCCCAGCGAGTGAAGCTGAGCGAGAATCTCGGACTGTTGTCCCGCCATAGCGGCCATTGAACCCTGCATAGGCAGGACCTGATCCCTGAGGTTCTGCACCGCAGCCGCAGCCCGCTCTAATTGGAGACCATGATCCCTGGTCAACTCGACTTGAATTGCAAGTGCGGTTCTGACCCTCTCTGTGTCGGCTGGGGTCGTCATATTGGTTGGATCGTAATGTTAGGGTTTGATACCGACCCCAAACGCACGACACAAGAGAGTAGGAATTCAGAGTTGCCAAATACGAGGGCTTGTTTATTTGATACTAAATATAAGAGTACAGGAAAGGCAAGTCAACAAGACAGGTACATAGGACAAGGGGCAAAGTTCTGCTGCTCTGCAGCTTCTCCTGTGATGGTAGTCTTGGGGATAGCAGGTGTTGATGTCTGAACCGCTCTGCAGAATTCTCTCGGCAGAATCTCAGATGTGTTGCGAGACCGAGAGAGGGAGAGAGGGAACGAGTCAACACAGTGCAGTTTGAACGAGCAGGAGAACAGGGTGAACAATTCTTCGTGTAATTTAAACACAGTGAGCACAATTCCAAAACAGCCCAAGTGAATCTCTTCGTGTAATACACACAGTGAGCAAAACTCCAAACACAGTCCCAGTGAATATCTTCGTGTAATGTACACACCGTTAGCAAAAATCCAAACACAGTCCCAGTGAATATCTTCGTGTAATATACACACAGTTAGTGAAGTCCAAAACAATCCAATAGTGAAATAATATCTTCGGTGTGAGCAACACACAGAGGGAGATGGAAGGTCCCAAAAATATTATCCCATAAGGGAAACAAGCAAAAATAGAAAAGCTGGGTGAGTGACTGTCTGACAAAAGGTGGTAGTCTTCAGTGTAATAATTACACACGAAAAACGGAATAGATCAAGACAGTCAATAAAAACTCACCCAGACGTAATGCGTAATGGTGCTGGAACAAACAGCGGAGCGAGGGCGCGCCACGGGAACAGGTGTCCAAGGGAAGGCTTCTTGGAAATTCCTGGAGATAGCACAAGGAGCAAAGCAGCAGCAGCAGCAACACGGGGAAATGCAACCAGAGAAAAATCAAGACGATCCAACAAACTTAGAGTGGAGAAACGGGGTATAAATAATAAGGGATCGATTGATTGAAAGGCAGTGACAGCTGGGGAATGTGATTGAAAAGCGTGCGGTCCTGAGAGAACCAATCAGCGACGTCTCAGATGACGTCACTGGGGAGAAGCGTGTGAATGAGGGAATTGAAATAATTAACAGAAAAACAAATGAAAACAGAGCGAGGGTGGTTAAAGGAACAGAACGAGTGAGAGAGCAAGGACAGAAACCTCACATGATCATATTGTATAGTAGAGCCTCTGGTAGGATGACCAGATGCAAAAAGTCCAAAAGCAGGACAACAGTAAGATTTTGGTGGGACAAAGTGGGACAGATAGATAATGTAATTATTTTTATTAGAATAACTCGTCCTCACCGAATAGATAAAGGTTAAATCAAAATAAATACAAATTAAATACAGAATTATATCTCTCCACATTCATCTTGGCACTGGCAGCCGGCTTGTTACCACCTAACATCTGTTTTAAATATTCAAACTTTATCACTTGACAGGAATGTCTTGTGTTCGATATATATTTTTTTGCTTCGAAAAGAGGGACATCCTCTCAATATGTGGGACGCGGTCTCAAAATAATGGTGGGACAGTACAACCAAAAGGGGGACACCTGGTCACCCTAGCCTCTGGTGATTCCCTTTTTGACACGTGACCTAAAAACATGAATGTCTCTCTGCAACCCCAGTCATGGAACAGTGAATTATGACACTGAAGAATGATAACTTTCTGGAAATTTGACTTGATTAATAATTGGAGGGGCTTTAGACTTCAATGTGTCTTTTGTCACAAGAGAAAAAAAGCATTAAGATTAGTACATGACTGTGTATTATTTTGTAGGCCTATATATTTTCGCAAACGTCCCCAAAATCCTACTCAAACCAAATGGGAGATGGTCAATTCAGGACCAAGAAAGAAAATCATTGTTCACATAACAGCGGTTCCCAATCGGTTTCTCTTCAGGGTGTCCCAGCCTGTGTATATCCTCCAGAGAGACATATTCATTTAGGGCAGAAAACATCATTCATTTAAAGGAACGTCAACATTATGGGAAATGTTGTCCAGAGTCAGACAAGAAGATAGACACCAATCTCCCCTCTGTGCGTTCAGTAGAAAGCTATCCGGCTACAAGCTGGCCTAGCTTAGCACACATCAATGGAAGCGGATACGGACCACAAGCCTAGCTGTTGTGCTAAAAACACCTCTCCCGGAGTTTTAAGCTAGGCTAGCGGCAGGGGTGTAAAAAGTACCCAGAAATGATACTTAAGTGAAAGTATGGGTACCGTCTCAAAATCGTACTCAAGTCAAAGTCAGAGTATCTGGCTAAAAACACACTTGAGTAAAAGTCTAAAAGTTTCTACTTTTAGATGTACTTAAGTACTAAAAAGTCAAAGTAAAAACGTATTTTCAGACTTTCTATTCTCTTCTGATAGCAGGTCAAAGAGCCCCGCCTTCTAGTCTTGCACAAGGACCAATCAGCATGGGTGTGGGCGGGTTCATTTTCCATTGATGGGGATTTGATTGGCTGTTTTTAAATAAAGTTTGGCCGCAGGATTAACACTTTGATCGCCAGGCTTAAATTCATAATTTACCATCCCTCGCCAGCCCTATTTAATATGGAGAAGTTCCCCTTCTTTGCAGGGCTATAACTTTTTAAATTGTATTGCTAAATTGACATTATTAGGGCCCATTCAACGTCCTATATCTATTGTTCAGGGTGTAGCAACGTTATACTTTTTCATTCACATATTCATACTAAAATACGGTCTAAAGTATAAGTATGTTTTTATCGTTTTCTGCAGCTTTCTCCAGAGCGTGATTTATAGCCCCAAATGCATTATATTGATGATGAAATACAGTTTGATAGGAATCTGCGCGAGATAAAAAATTTCAAATGGACGTGCTTCTAGAAGTTACTACTGATCATCTGATGTTGACCGGATGGGGGGGGGTCGTTTATAATTCCGTGGACAACGTTAGATAATTCATCTAGTGTGGGTGATATGATCATCAGAGCAGTTTATATGGAACACGTTAAAAAAAAACGCTGAATCTTACCGTAGCTTCCTCATAGCGTTGGGCGATGGGCGTGGAGCAGAGATATTCCTATTATGGGATGTAGAAATATGCTATCCATTTCCAGGTTGTATAATAGTATATACGTCCAAATCATGTTGTTTATCGAGTTATTGGTAACGGATTGCTATCCGTTGTGTCGCGCTCGAGTCCTGGTACTATTACCGAGTGATCGGACCGAATTGAAATGAGCACCAGCTTCCATTTCCTGTTTCCGCTCTGGGCGATCCGCCGATCGGCCACCAGATGGCGCTCTTGAACCGTTGGAGAGTTGAGAGGGGATCAACAGTAGATCTCAAGTGTCCGGGGGAGAAATATGATTTCGATCACAGATTTTTGAAATATTGATATCAAAGACGTGGTACGGCGTCTTTGGCAGAATGAGCATGGCGAGGAAAGACGTGGTACGGCGGTTTTGGCGACCATAGTGTACCGTTAACGTTAGTTTGGCCAGAGAAACTGCTGATTAAAATTGTTGGACCTGCGAGATTTATACTTTGGACTTTGTAGGTCTGCGTTTTAAATGTAAGGAGTAAAAACTCAAAGTATGTTTTTTTTCTCTGAAATTAGTAAAAGTACACAAACCTAATAAAACGGCGGCCAGGTAGCGCAGCGGACTAAGCGTCTGTCTACCACCTCAGAGACAGTGGGATCGAATCCAGCTGTGGTGCTTCCGGGTTGGCCCTGATTCATGCTTTTGTCTCATCACGTCTGGACTACTGTAATGCACTTTTTTCAGGCCTACCTAATTCAAGCATCAAAAATCTTCAACTCGTGCAAAATGCGGCTGCACGGATACTAACTAGAACTAGACAATTTGATCACATCACACCAGTTTTGTCCGCGCTACATTGGCTTCCTATCCAAGCCCGCTCTGACTTTAAAGTGCTACTCCTCACCTACAAAATTTTAAATGGGCTTGCACCGCTCTATCTATCCGATCTCATCTCCCGATACTCTCCCGCTCGTGCTCTGCGCTCACAAAATGCGGGGCTTCTATCGACCCCTAGGGTTAAAAAGAAATCCGCCGGCCACAGAGCCTTTGTCTACCGCGCTCCCTACCTGTGGAACAAATTACCTGCCGTCATCAGGGGCGCCTGCTCTGTCGAAGCTTTTAAATCCCTGCTTAAGACTCATCTTTTCTCTCTCTCCTTCAACCTACCTTGATCTCACCTGGTCGGGGACTGACCTTTAGATTAATCTGTGTAGTTTAGTTATGGTACAGGGTACTACATGGTACCACTGGGTAGTTTACTATAGGGTAGTTTAGTTAGGGTACAGGGTACTACATGGTACCACATAGCTCTACATGGCACTACATGGAACTACATGGCACTACGGGGTACTACATGGTACCACAAGGCACCACAGGGTACTACATGGCACTACAGGGTAGTACAGGATACTACGGGGTACTACATGGCACTATGGGGTACTATAGGATACTACATGGCACTACGGGGTACTACATGGCACTACAGGGTACTGCATGTCTGCTCCTTTGCAGCACCACAAACATGGGAACTCTCTAACTCTCCCCCCCCCCCCCTCCCCCCCCCCCCCTCCCCCCCCCCCCCTCCCTCCCTCCCCCTTCTCTCTGAGTACCCGTCTCCTGGCGCTGACTAAGGTGATGGATGCCTCGGGGTCTTGGCCAAGCTTGTAGTGACTGCTCTACATGCACCTCCGAGGCCTTGGATCAGTTATTCACCGCCGTCTGTCTGTGGTCCTGTCAACTGATTAACAGACTGTTAACAGATTAACAGTCAACGCGGTTTCATTGCTGGGTTAAGTACTTCTATTCTATTCACATAATACGCTTACTTCATATATCTACTCCATTCACATATATGCCTACCACTTGTATCTATTGCTATGTCCGCCTACTACAATCTCATGAGCTGTCTAACGCCTGTCCCGTCTCCCTGTCTTCCTATGACTTGCTGTCCTGGAGTGTTGACCGGAGTGTTGGACGTCCTGTGACGAAGGCCGGGAGATTGCGACCCCCTCTGCGTGCCCCCCTGTCTCCGGAGGTCTCGTAGTGGTGACCGGAGTGCCGGATGTCCCGCGATGATGTCGGGGAGTTCGCGACCCTCTCTGCGCCACCCCCTATCTCCCTGTCTCCGGCTGTCCCTGAGCAACGACCGGAGTGTTGAATGTCCCGTGACTAAGACGGGGAGGACGTGACCCTCTTTGCGCCGCCCCTGTGCCTCAAATAGATCCGCTATCAACTCTATCTTTAATCTTTCAAAATGTTCAGTTGCTATCGCTATTAGCTCTATCTTTAATTTTTCAAAATTTACAGTTGCTATTGCATGCACTCATCTGTGTTTCACCACACACATGAGTGCATGCTTACCAACTGTCCGTCTGCAACACTACTATCACCAACATCTAAGAAGGGAGATCCCCCCTTGAATGGCCCTTCTAAGGTTTCTCTCCTCCACACGGCCTGTGGAGCTTTTTTCCCTATTGTTAGGTTTTAGTGAGTTTTTCCTTACCTTCGCGTGGGGTATGTCTGGGAGTGCTTGCATTCTTTCATTTATTTGCATTCATCTAAAAAATGTTTGGACCTTATGGTGTTCTTGTTCTGTTCTTGACTTATTGTTATGTTGTCTTCTTGACTTGTTTAAAGAAGACCTGTACGGCCCATGGGGACATTAACGTGTGTTGTCGGGCCCTATAAATAAATTTGATTTGATTTGATTTGGCCGACCGTCCATACTAACACAATTGGCAGTGTCAGCGGGTGGGAAACCCGGCGAGGGTGGGTCCTGGTCATTGTAAACAGCGACTCCTACAGTTCGGTCGGGGCGCCTGCACAGCAAGGGAAGGATCTAAGAGAGGTAGTGTGACCTTCCACACGTTACACTCTCCCAGTGAGAGTCCACGCTGCCAGGTGAAAAGAAGCGGTGGGCTGGGTACACATGTGTCGGAGGAAGCATGTGATAGTGTCCGCCCTCCCAGACCGACGGTAGGGGGTAGAGTGTGCAACGACCAGGAAGGGGATTGGGAATTGGCATAACGACTAACATTGGGATGGGAGAAAAACGGAAAAAGAAGGGGGAATTTTTTTTTAAATAAATTATAATAATAATAATACTCGAGTAAAGTACAAATCCCCAAAAACAGTACTTAAATATTGTAACAAAGTACAATTACTCAAGTACTTTATACCCCTAGCGGTCCGTATACGCTTCCATTCATTTGTGCTAAGCTAGGCTAGCTTGCAGCCGGATAGATTTCTACTGATCACACAGAAATTGGTATCTATATCTTCTTGTCCGACTCTGGAGCACATTTCCCACAATGTTGACGTGTTCCTTTAAACATCTTCTCTACCACTCCGCTACAGATACATCTCAAACGAAAGCGGTGCACCCGTTTCTGGGGGGGCAACACCAACACAGACAAAATAAACAAACTGGTCAAAAAAGCAAGCTCTGTGGTAGGAGCGGACCTGGACAGTCTGGAGGTGGTGGCAGAGGGGAGGATGAGGAGGAAGCTGCATGCTATCCTTGAGAACCCCTGCCACCCCCTCCATGATGAGCTGACCGCAATGCGGTCCACGTTTAGCCACAGACTCATCCCCCCCCCGACATACCACAAAGCGCTTTGGGCAGTCCTTTGTGCCGGTGGCAATCAGGCTCCACAACCAGGCAGGGCCAGGACGGGCCAACTGTCGTGGACTGGAGGAGCTGGGTTGTGGACTGTAACAAATTAATTTAATTATTTAACAACACATTCATGATTGGACTTGTTTCTTTTTCTTTTTCACCACTTTTTAGCTCAATCTTAGGTCGCTTTCACACAGGGGCTGTTTGGTCCGGACTTTCGGACCAGAATTCGATAGTCCGGTTTTTCGGGTCTGTGTGAATGCGCGTCGAACTCGGTCCGCGGACCAAGCAGGCGAACTCTGGTCCGCCTGAAAACGTAGGTCTCGGTTCGGCTTCAGCGGACCAAACGCGAACCAAATATAGGAAGTGATTATTATTACCACTGCTCGCAGCACTCACTGCAAAACAAGCACACTGCATCTAATCTCTCTATCTATCTATCTATCTATCTATCTATCTATCTATCTATCTATCTATCTATCTATCTATCTATCTATCTATCTATCCAGGGGCGGACCTTCCTACAGGTGATATAGGCGGTCGCCTAGAGCGCCACCCAGAGGGGGGCGCCAAAAACAAAAAAATACAATTTTTTTTTTTTTTTTTTTTTTTTTTTTTCTCTGTGCAGTTTTGGCGCCCCCCTCTATATCTGCAACCATTATTTTTACATAAAAAAAATTCTAACATAAGGGGAAATGAGCCAAAAATCTAAAACAGTCGGTCGGTCTGAGCCTCAGCTTTAGGTGTTCACAGTCAGAACATGCTAGAGCGCTGTGCATTGATGGGTATCGGTCAAGTGTTTATAGAATTGAGCATGGGAGGAAAGAAAGACTAACGTTAGAGAACTATGAAGAGGCAAAAGCCAAAAAAAAAAAAAAAAAAAAAATCTTTTTTTGGGGGGGGGGGGGGGGGGGGCGGCGCAGTGGTGAATCTCGCCTAGGGCGCCAAATGTGCTAGGTCCGCCCCTGTATCTATCTATCTATCTATCTATCTATCTATCTATCTATCTATCTATCTATCTATCTATCTATCTATCTATCTATCTATCTATCTATCTATCTATCTATCTATCTATCTATCTATCTATCTATCTATCTATCTATGTCTGTGCATCTTGGGAAGAAGGAAGAAAAAACGCGGCTTATTATTATTACCGAGGCGCGCGGCTTATTATATTATTAAAACAGCTACTTGTGGGCACTCATAAAAACACCGTGGTCTACAAGTTGTTTAGCGAGAGGATGGTGGTAATGTGCTTCAATAGAACAATGGATCAATGCCATGTCAAAACTCGGCTCCGCTGATCTGGGCTCCGCAGTACACACACACGCGCGCACACACAGGATCGCAGCCACACACACATTTCCACTGTCCAATAGACAAGCGCCCTTTTCGACCGCGTGACATTGTTCAGAAGGTCTCGGTCCGTCTCACAGAAACCTGTGTGAAAGCAGGCGAACCAAATGAAGAATGCAACAATGTTGCAACTTCACCCCCAGAACCGCACTGAGTCCTCCAAAACTCTATGTGAAAGCGACCTTAGTCCTATTTGAGCTATTTTTATCCCTGTGTACTTGTCCATCTTGTTTTTAACACATACTTATGTATATTATGTATTAACTGTTTTTTAAATTGCTGTTTTTAAATTGCTGTTATGCTGTTTATGCTGTAAAGGACATCTGAATCTCCCCTTGGGGATAAATAAAGGTTTTCAATTAGAAAAAAAAAATCTATTTGAAAGCGGTGCACCCGTTTCCGTTTCTTGACCTCTCTCTGTAAGGCTGTTCCTTTCTCCGCACGGTCTCACACACTCGGAACGACACAAGGTGACCCCTCTCACCGACGGGTCCCGGACGCTCCGAACGCTGGTTCAGATGGTCAGACGCTAGGAACGCTGGTTCAGATGGTCAGACGCTAGGAACGCTGGTTCAGATGGTCAGACGCTAGGAACGCTGGTTCACACGGTCAGACGCTAGGAACAGTGGTTCAGATGGTCAGACGCTAGGAACGCTGGTTCAGATGGTCAGACGCTAGGAACGCTGGTTCAGATGGTCAGACGCTAGGAACGCTGGTTCAGACGGTCAGACGCTAGGAACGCTGGTTCAGAGGGTCAGACGCTAGGAACGCTGGTTCAGATGGTCAGACGCTAGGAACGCTGGTTCAGACGCTAGGAATGCTGGTTCAGACGGTCAGACGCTAGGAACGCTGGTTCAGATGGTCAGACGCTAGGAACGCTGGTTCAGACGCTAGGAACGCTGGTTCAGACGCTAGGAACGCTGGTTCAGATGGTCAGACGCTAGGAACGCTGGTTCAGATGGTCAGACGTAGGAACGCTGGTTCAGATGGTCAGACGCTAGGAACGCTGGTTCAGATGGTCAGACGCTAGGAACGCTGGTTCAGATGGTCAGACGCTAGGAACGCTGGTTCAGACGCTAGGAACGCTGGTTCAGATGGTCAGACGCTAGGAACGCTGGTTCAGATGGTCAGACGCTAGGAACGCTGGTTCAGACGCTAGGAACGCTGGTTCAGATGGTCAGACGCTAGGAACGCTGGTTCAGACGCTAGGAACGCTGGTTCAGATGGTCAGACGCTAGGAACGCTGGTTCAGATGGTCAGCCGCTAGGAACGCTGGTTCAGATGGTCAGACGCTAGGAACGCTGGTTCAGACGGTCAGACGCTAGGAACGCTGGTTCAGACGGTCAGACGCTAGGAACGCTGGTTCAGAAGGTCAGACGCTAGGAACGCTGGTTCAGATGGTCAGACGCTAGGAATGCTGGTTAAGACACTAGGAACGCTGGTTCAGATGGTCAGACGCTAGGAACGCTGGTTCAGATGGTCAGACGCTAGGAACGCTGGTTCAGATGGTCAGACGCTAGGAAAGCTGGTTCAGATGGTCAGACGCTAGGAACGCTGGTTCAGACGGTAGGAACGCTGGTTCAGATGGTCAGACGCTAGGAACGCTGGTTCAGACGCTAGGAACGCTGGTTCAGACGGTCAGACGCTAGGAACGCTGGTTCAGACGGTCAGACGCTAGGAACGCTGGTTCAGACGCTAGGAACGCTGGTTCAGATGGTCAGACGCTAGGAACGCTGGTTCAGATGGTCAGACGCTAGGAACGCTGGTTCAGACGGTCAGACGCTAGGAACGCTGGTTCAGATGGTCAGCCGCTAGGAGCGCTGGTTCAGATGGTCAGACGCTAGGAACGCTGGTTCAGATGGTCAGACGCTAGGAACGCTGGTTCAGACGGTCAGACGCTAGGAACGCTGGTTCAGACGGTCAGACGCTAGGAACGCTGGTTCAGATGGTCAGACGCTAGGAACGCTGGTTCAGATGGTCAGACGCTAGGAACGCTGGTTCAGACGCTAGGAACGCTGGTTCAGATGGTCAGACGCTAGGAACGCTGGTTCAGATGGTCAGACGCTAGGAACGCTGGTTCAGATGGTCAGACGCTAGGAACGCTGGTTCAGACGCTAGGAACGCTGGTTCAGATGGTCAGCCGCTAGGAACGCTGGTTCAGAGGGTCAGACGCTAGGAACGCTGGTTCAGATGGTCAGACGCTAGGAATGCTGGTTCAGATGGTCAGACGCTAGGAACGCTGGTTCAGACGGTCAGACGCTAGGAACGCTGGTTCAGATGGTCAGACGCTAGGAACGCTGGTTCAGAGGGTCAGACGCTAGGAACGCTGGTTCAGATGGTCAGACGCTAGGAATGCTGGTTAAGACACTAGGAACGCTGGTTCAGATGGTCAGACGCTAGGAACGCTGGTTCAGATGGTCAGACGCTAGGAACGCTGGTTCAGATGGTCAGACGCTAGGAAAGCTGGTTCAGATGGTCAGACGCTAGGAACGCTGGTTCAGACGGTAGGAACGCTGGTTCAGATGGTCAGACGCTAGGAACGCTGGTTCAGACGCTAGGAACGCTGGTTCAGACGGTCAGACGCTAGGAACGCTGGTTCAGACGGTCAGACGCTAGGAACGCTGGTTCAGACGCTAGGAACGCTGGTTCAGATGGTCAGACGCTAGGAACGCTGGTTCAGATGGTCAGACGCTAGGAACGCTGGTTCAGACGGTCAGACGCTAGGAACGCTGGTTCAGATGGTCAGCCGCTAGGAACGCTGGTTCAGATGGTCAGACGCTAGGAACGCTGGTTCAGATGGTCAGACGCTAGGAACGCTGGTTCAGACGGTCAGACGCTAGGAACGCTGGTTCAGACGGTCAGACGCTAGGAACGCTGGTTCAGATGGTCAGACGCTAGGAACGCTGGTTCAGATGGTCAGACGCTAGGAACGCAGGTTCAGACGCTAGGAACGCTGGTTCAGATGGTCAGACGCTAGGAACGCTGGTTCAGATGGTCAGACGCTAGGAACGCTGGTTCAGATGGTCAGACGCTAGGAACGCTGGTTCAGACGCTAGGAACGCTGGTTCAGATGGTCAGCCGCTAGGAACGCTGGTTCAGAGGGTCAGACGCTAGGAACGCTGGTTCAGATGGTCAGACGCTAGGAATGCTGGTTCAGATGGTCAGACGCTAGGAACGCTGGTTCAGACGGTCAGACGCTAGGAACGCTGGTTCAGATGGTCAGACGCTAGGAACGCTGGTTCACACGGTCAGACGCTAGGAACGCTGGTTCAGATGGTCAGACGCTAGGAACGCTGGTTCAGATGGTCAGACGCTAGGAACGCTGGTTCAGACGGTCAGACGCTAGGAACGCTGGTTCAGATGGTCAGACGCTAGGAACGCTGGTTCAGACGCTAGAAACGCTGGTTCAGATGGTCAGCCGCTAGGAACGCTGGTTCAGAGGGTCAGACGCTAGGAACGCTGGTTCAGATGGTCAGACGCTAGGAACGCTGGTTCAGATGGTCAGACGCTAGGAACGCTGGTTCAGACGGTCAGACGCTAGGAACGCTGGTTCAGACGGTCAGACGCTAGGAACGCTGGTTCAGATGGTCAGACGCTAGGAACGCTGGTTCAGATGGTCAGACGCTAGGAACGCAGGTTCAGACGCTAGGAACGCTGGTTCAGATGGTCAGACGCTAGGAACGCTGGTTCAGATGGTCAGACGCTAGGAACGCTGGTTCAGATGGTCAGACGCTAGGAACGCTGGTTCAGACGCTAGGAACGCTGGTTCAGATGGTCAGCCGCTAGGAACGCTGGTTCAGAGGGTCAGACGCTAGGAACGCTGGTTCAGATGGTCAGACGCTAGGAATGCTGGTTCAGATGGTCAGACGCTAGGAACGCTGGTTCAGACGGTCAGACGCTAGGAACGCTGGTTCAGATGGTCAGACGCTAGGAACGCTGGTTCACACGGTCAGACGCTAGGAACGCTGGTTCAGATGGTCAGACGCTAGGAACGCTGGTTCAGATGGTCAGACGCTAGGAACGCTGGTTCAGACGGTCAGACGCTAGGAACGCTGGTTCAGATGGTCAGACGCTAGGAACGCTGGTTCAGACGCTAGAAACGCTGGTTCAGATGGTCAGCCTCTAGGAACGCTGGTTCAGAGGGTCAGACGCTAGGAACGCTGGTTCAGATGGTCAGACGCTAGGAACGCTGGTTCAGATGGTCAGACGCTAGGAACGCTGGTTCAGATGGTCAGACGCTAGGAACGCTGGTTCAGATGGTCAGACGCTAGGAACGCTGGTTCAGATGGTCAGCCGCTAGGAACGCTGGTTCAGATGGTCAGCCGCTAGGAACGCTGGTTCAGATGGTCAGATGCTAGGAACGCTGGTTCAGACGCTAGGAACGCTGGTTCAGACGGTCAGACGCTAGGAACGCTGGTTCAGACGCTAGGAACGCTGGTTCAGATGGTCAGCCGCTAGGAACGCTGGTTCAGATGGTCACCCGCTAGGAACGCTGGTTCAGATGGTCAGACGCTAGGAACGCTGGTTCAGACGCTAGGAACGCTGGTTCAGACGCTAGGAACGCTGGTTCAGACGCTAGGAACGCTGGTTCAGATGGTCAGCCGCTAGGAACGCTGGTTCACATGGTCAGACGCTAGGAACGCTGGTTCAGACGCTAGGAATGCTGGTTCAGACGCTAGGAACGCTGGTTCAGACGCTAGGAACGCTGGTTCAGACGCTAGGAACGCTGGTTCAGATGGTCAGCCGCTAGGAACGCTGGTTGAGACGGTCAGACGCTAGGAACGCTAGTTGAGACGCTAGGAACGCTGGTTCAGATGGTCAGACGCTAGGAAACGCTAGTTCAGATGCTAGGAACGCTGGTTCAGATGGTCAGACGCTAGGAACGCTGGTTCAGACGCTAGGAACGCTGGTTCAGATGCTAGGAACGCTGGTTCAGATGGTCAGACGCTAGGAACGCTGGTTCAGACGGTCAGACGCTAGGAACGCTGGTTCAGACGGTCAGACGCTAGGAACGCTGGTTCAGACGGTCAGAGGCTAGGAACGCTGGTTCAGACGCTAGGAACGCTGGTTCAGACGCTAGGAACGCTGGTTCACACGGTCAGACGCTAGGAACGCTGGTTCAGACGGTCAGACGCTAGGAACGCTAGTTCAGACGCTAGGAACGCTGGTTCAGATGGTCAGACGCTAGGAACGCTGGTTCAGACGCTAGGAACGCTGGTTCAGACGCTAGGAACGCTGGTTCAGACGCTAGGAACGCTGGTTCACACGGTCAGACGCTAGGAACGCTGGTTCAGACGGTCAGACGCTAGGAACGCTAGTTCAGACGCTAGGAACGCTGGTTCAGATGGTCAGACGCTAGGAACGCTGGTTCAGACGCTAGGAACGCTGGTTCAGATGCTAGGAACGCTGGTTCAGATGCTAGGAACGCTCGTTCAGATGCTAGGAACGCTGGTTCAGATGCTAGGAACGCTGGTTCAGACGCTAGGAACGCTGGTTCAGATGCTAGGAACGCTGGTTCAGACGCTAGGAACGCTGGTTCAGACGCTAGGAACGCTGGTTCAGACGCTAGGAGCGCTGGTTCAGACGCTAGGAACGCTGGTTCAGATGCTAGGAACGCTGGTTCAGATGCTAGGAACGCTGGTTCAGATGCTAGGAACGCTGGTTCAGACGCTAGGAACGCTGGTTCAGATGCTAGGAGCGCTGGTTCAGATGCTAGGAACGCTGGTTCAGACACTAGGAACGCTGGTTCACAGGGTCAGCCGCTAGTTCACTGCCAGTGTCTATAAAACTATTGACTCAGATAGAATTTTTAAACAGGCTATGAAGAAATGGCTTAGTGACTCACGATAACGATATGCAGGTGTGCTGTGGACTTTGTGTTTGTTTGTTTTATTGCATTTTTTTATCCATAATATTTACATATTTATAATGCTTGAAAATTTTATTTGCATGTCTTATTTGTGCATACTCGTCATCTTGTCTCCCCCCCCCCTTTTGAGGACCACAATGGAAATAAACCGTAAGGTTTTATTGTGTTTCAATCCTCTACGGTTTTAAATGATATGTGATGGCTGTACATGTTGTGTATCAGTATTGTATGTGATTTTAGATTGTCCAATAAATTCAATCAATCAATCACTGGTCCAGAGGGGCAGGTGCTAGTTCAGAGGTTCAGAGTGGCAGGTGCTAGTTCACCTGTTCAGAGGGGCAGGTGCTAGTTCACCTGTTCAGAGGGGCAGGTGCTAGTTCACCTGTTCAGAGGGGCAGGTGCTAGTTCACCTGTTCAGAGGGGCAGGTGCTAGTTGAGGGCGCCTGCCCTCAAAACTGCCATCATCACCCCCCTCCTGAAGAAACCCACCCTGGACCCAGAGGCCCTCGTCAACTACCAGCCCATCTCCAACCTCCCGTTCCTCTACAAGGTGCTGGAGAAGGTAGTTGCGAAGCAGCTCCTAGCACACCTCGGAGACAACAACATCTTCGAGAAGTTCCAGTCTGGTTTCCGCTCCGCGCACAGTACAGAGACAGCCCTGGTCAGGGTAACCAACGATCTACTGATGGCGGCGGATGCTGGAACCCCATCCATTCTGGTCCTTCTCGACCTATCGGCAGCCTTCGACACGGTGGATCATCCCATTCTACTGGACTGTCTCCACTCCAATCTCGGACTCCGTGACCTAGCCCTTGGCTTATTCCAGTCCCTCTTGGCTGGTCGGACTGAGTGTGTCTCCCTCTGAGGCGCAACATCCTCCAACCACCCTGTCACCTGCGGTGTCCCCCAGGGATCCGTCCTCGGCCCCCTGCTGTTCACCCTGTACATGCTCCCCCTCGGCCGCATCATCGGCCGGCACGGTGTGTCGTTCCACTGCTACGCTGACGACACCCAGTTATATATCCGGATCACACCATCATCACCTTCATCACCCCCCACACTGACCGCTTGCCTGGAGGAGACTAAGGCGTGGATGAACCACAGGTTTCTCCAGGTCAACAGTTCCAAAACACAAGCCATGCTGATCGGTACCCCACACCAGGTCCGGTCAACCACCATCACCACCATCTCCTTCTCCAGTCAGGACATTCCCCTTTCCACCCTTGTCACCAACTTGGGCGTGAAAATGGACCTCCACCTCACATATGATACACACATCAAACACCTCTGCAAGACCTCTTTCTTTCACCTCCGAAACATCACTAAACTCCGTTCCTCACTCACCCTGGCAGATTCCGAGAAACTCGTCCACGCTTTTGTTTCCTCCAGGCTGGACTATTGCAATGCACTCCTCATCGGGATCCCTAGTAAAAGCATTAAAAAACTGCAAACCATCCAGAATGTCGCTGCTAGGATCCTGATGAGGGTGCGCAAATATGATCACATCACCCTCACCCTCAGATCCCTTCACTGGCTCCCCGTGGAACACAGAATTGAGTACAAGGTGTCCCTCCTCACTCACCAGTGCGTACACGGTGGTGCCCCTGCCTATCTCAAGGAACTCCTCACCCCCCAGTCCTCCTCACGTTCCCTCCGCTCCGTCACAGCCTACCTCCTCAAAGCCCCCAGGACTAAGCTGCACTCCATGGGCGATCGAGCCTTCTGCTCCGCCGCACCCAGACTGTGGAATGCTCTCCCCATCCACCTGAGAGCACCACAATCCGTCGAGGTTTTTAAAAGGGGCCTAAAAACATTTCTTTTTAACAAGGCTTTTGCCTGAATTTTCTTTTACTTTTATTTTTACTTCTATTCATTTTACTATTCTTTTTATTTTATTTTACTCTTAGGTTCTTCCATTTCACTGGTTGTTAGTCTTTTAATTGTTTTTATTAATTTTAAATTGTTTTATTCATTTAACTTTTGTCTATATCTCCTGTAGCACTCTGAGATTCTCACGAATGTAGAGCGCGGTACAAATTGAATCCATTATTATTATTCACCTGTTCAGAGGGGCAGGTGCTAGTTCACAGGTTCAGAGGGGCAGGTGCTAGTTCACCTGTTCAGAGGGGCAGGTGCTAGTTCACCTGTTCAGAGGGGCAGGTGCTAGTTCACAGGTTCAGAGGGGCAGGTGCTAGTTCACCTGTTCAGAGGGGCAGGTGCTAGTTCACCTGTTCAGAGGGGCAGGTGCTAGTTCACAGGTTCAGAGGGGCAGGTGCTAGTTCACAGGTTCAGAGGGGCAGGTGCTAGTTCACAGGTTCAGAGGGGCAGGTGCTAGTTCACCTGTTCAGAGGGGCAGGTGCTAGTTCACCTGTTCAGAGGGGCAGGTGCTAGTTCACAGGTTCAGAGGGGCAGGTGCTAGTTCACAGGTTCAGAGGGGCAGGTGCTAGTTCACCTGTTCAGAGGGGCAGGTGCTAGTTCACCTGTTCAGAGGGGCAGGTGCTAGTTCACCTGTTCAGAGGGGCAGGTGCTAGTTCACCTGTTCAGAGGGGCAGGTGCTAGTTCACCTGTTCAGAGGGGCAGGTGCTAGTTCACCTGTTCAGAGGGGCAGGTGCTAGTTCACAGGTTCAGAGGGGCAGGTGCTAGTTCACAGGTTCAGAGGGGCAGGTTGAACACAAACAAATAATAGAAGAGGAAATAAATTGTTTCTCAAACTACGGGTCGCGAACCAAATTGGGGTCTCGGGTAGGTGACAGCATTGAGATTTTTTTTTATTATAATAATAATAATACAAAAATATATATATTTTTTTTAATGTTCTGGCAACATATTTTGGCTAAATATGCCTCGTTTTATAAATGTGTATTGATAACAGTGCTGTAATAAAATGTTCTAATAAATATGCATGATCAAGTTCAACAACGTGTGCTTTTATTTTGATATTCCACGTTGAAATTACGCGATACATTGTGGGGTCCCCAAAATAAATCCTAAATAAAATGGGGTCACGGCATGAAAAGCTTTGAGAACCCCTACTCTAACTAACCCCTGCAGCGTGGAAGAGTGGGACATTTTAGGAGCATTTGTTGTGGTTGGGGGGGGGGGGGGGGGGCGGGGGAATACATGTCTCAAATGCGGACGAGATCCGGTTCAAACCAGTCGGGACAGTAATGAGCAAAACCCAACGCAGGACTGTAAACAATCAACTGCGACATCCAGAGCGATGCCCTTATCATGCTCTCATCCGTTCTCCTATCTGCTGGGAGGAAGGTGGGTGGGCGTGGGTGGGTGGGTGGGTGGGTCGGTGGGTGGGTGGGTGGGTGGGCGCACACGTGTGTGTCTGTGTGTGGGCAAGAGGATGTTGTTCTCCCCTTAGTGTAGCATAATAGCCGTGACTCCACCAATGACTGGGCAGTGAATGTAATGTTAATTGGCATGTATGAAGTGGCCACACACACACACACACACACACACACACACACACACACAGCCTAAACAACACCCATTCATCTTACTCACATATAAACCCAGCCCAGACCCATGGCTTCAAATACCCTCCATGCTGGACATCCGTGACACACAGCTCGGACCAAGCACCCTGAGAGGCTCGCTCTGAACCAAGCACCCTGAGAGTCTCGCTCTGAACCAAGCACCCTGAGAGTCTCGCTCTGAACCAAGCACCCTGAGAGGCTCGCTCTGAACCAAGCACCCCGAGAGGCTCGCTCTGAACCAAGCACCCTGAGAGGCTCGCTCTGAACCAAGCACCCTGAGAGGCTCGCTCTGAACCAAGCACCCTGAGAGTCTCGCTCTGAACCAAGCACCCTGAGAGGCTCGCTCTGAACCAAGCACCCTGAGAGGCTCGCTCTGAACCAAGCACCCTGAGAGTCTCGCTCTGAACCAAGCACCCTGAGAGGCTCGCTCTGAACCAAGCACCCTGAGAGGCTCGCTCTGAACCAAGCACCCTGAGAGTCTCGTTCTGAACCAAGCACCCTGAGAGTCTCGCTCTGAACCAAGCACCCTGAGAGGCTCGCTCTGAACCAAGCACCCTGAGAGTCTCGCTCTGAACCAAGCACCCTGAGAGGCTCGCTCTGAACCAAGCACCCTGAGAGTCTCGCTCTGAACCAAGCACCCTGAGAGTCTCGCTCTGAACCAAGCACCCTGAGAGGCTCGCTCTGAACCAAGCACCCTGAGAGTCTCGCTCTGAACCAAGCACCCTGAGAGTCTCGCTCTGAGTCCACCTGCCGACACAACAGCAGATCGAAAGGTGAGCATCTGGTTTCACCGTGACCTCTAAGCCCTGACTGTAGAGATGATGATGATGATGATGATGATGATGATGATGATGATGATGATGATGATGATGATGATGATGATGTGGATCAGCTGTTCTGAATCTGACTCTGACCCTGCGACTGTGTGCGACCTTTCAAAAGGATACACTTCACTTTTAAATGCCGTTTGTTATAGAAAAGAAAATTGGATCCAACATGTTATGGCTTAAAACCCAATTTCCGACAATTAGTTATACTTTAAATTTTAAAAAAAAATCAATTTCTTGATTCAGAACAATTTGATCACGGATGAACAAAACTTTCAATGCAAATGGTTGATTTGAATTTCAGGGACTTTTTAAGCACCTTGTTAAAAGAAATTGGC
Organism: Notolepis coatsorum; assembly: GCF_963971535.1. Lineage (NCBI taxonomy): Eukaryota > Metazoa > Chordata > Actinopteri > Aulopiformes > Paralepididae > Notolepis > Notolepis coatsorum. The sequence continues at coordinate 16,346 of NW_028173243.1, read as the reverse complement.
TGTTTTCAAGGAATTCCAGGCCTTGACTTTTTTGTGGGAACCCTGTCTGACCACTGACTGTGTGGCTAGATGCTCTGCTCCGGGCGTGTGCTGCCGGCCGCGGCCCTGTGCCTGACGCTGCTGCTGGGGCACACCTGTGCCTCCCTCTCACCCAACACACTCCGACCCAAACGGGTAAGTAGCCTACAGGACAAACACGGGGATCTTTTGCTGCCTTTTCTATGTTTTCCCCCCCCTGTCTTTGTTTTGGTCCAGACCAGTGACCATTTTAACCCTTTCACTGCCACACCACAGGTTGACCCTTTACTATCACACTACCCACGGTTGAAAAGGTCAACCTGCTGTCGTGTGGCAGTGAAAGGGTTAACCTTCTGTGTATTGTCGCAGTGAAAGGGTTAACCGTTTGGTAGTGCGGCAGTGAAAGAGTTAACACCCATTTGAAGATGGTGTCGTCTTTATATTGAATCCAGAAGTAGCTGTTACTCTCTTCGTGCTAAACAGGGCTTTGCTTTATGTGTTGTTTTATATGTCCTTTGGTCATAACATCGGGGACCATGCTGGAAATAAGGGTTGTGTGGTGTTCTCCTTTAACCCCTGTGTGGTGTTCTCCTTTAACCCCTGTGTGGTGTTCTCCTTTAACCCTTGTGTGGTGTTCTCCTTTAACCCTTGTGTGGTGTTTTCCTTTAACCCTTGTGTTCTCCTGGGGCGGCTACGTGGCGTAGTGGGCAAGGCGCTCGCCACGAAATGCTGGAGACGCTGGGCTCGTCAGTTCGAGCCCAGCGCTCCACATTTGCTTTCAGTTTAGCTGGTCGTCCGTACTAATACACATTGGCCGTATTAGGGGGTGGGAAACTGATGGGTGGGGATCGGGCGTTGTGGACAGCGACTCCTACAGGTCGGTTGGTGCGCCTGCGCAGTAGAATCAGAAAGTGTCGGGGGCAGCGTGAGCCTCCCGCGCGTTACTCCTCGCCACTGAGAGATCGAGCTGCGCAGGTGAAAAGATGCAACTGCTGTTACCTCAAGTACCGGAGGGGACTTGTGCTATGTATGACTTAGTCCACATTGCAGCCGGCTTGTGGGAGGCAAGAAACAGCGTCTGTGACAGGGGAGGGTTGAATTGGATGATACGAAATTGGGATGGGAGAAAAATATAGAAAAATGGGAGAAAAAAGTGGATAAAAAAAAACTTGTGTTCTCCTTTAACCCTTGTGTGGTGTTCTCCTTTAACCCTTGTGTGGTGTTCTCCTTTAACCCTTGTGTGGTGTTCTCCTTTAACCCTTGTGTGGTGTTCTCCTTTAACCCCTGTGTGGTGTTCTGCTTTAACCCTTGTGTGGTGTTCTCCTTTAACCCCTGTGTGGTGTTCTGCTTTAACCCTTGTGTGGTGTTCTCCTTTAACCCTTGTGTGGTGTTCTCCTTTAACCCTTGTGTTCTCCTTTAACCCTTGTGTGGTGTTCTCCTTTAACCCTTGTGTTCTCCTTTAACCCTTGTGTGGTGTTCTCCTTTAACCCCTGTGTGGTGTTCTCCTTTAACCCTTGTGTGGTGTTCTCCTTTAACCCTTGTGTGGTGTTCTCCTTTAACCCTTGTGTGGTGTTCTCCTTTAACCCCTGTGTGGTGTTCTCCTTTAACCCTTGTGTGGTGTTCTCCTTTAACCCCTGTGTGGTGTTCTCCTTTAACCCTTGTGTGGTGTTCTCCTTTAACCCATGTGTGGTGTTCTCCTTTAACCCCTGTGTGGTGTTCTCCTTTAACCCTTGTGTTCTCCTTTAACCCTTGTGTGGTGTTCTCCTTTAACCCCTGTGTGGTGTTCTCCTTTAACCCCTGTGTGGTGTTCTCCTTTAACCCTTGTGTGGTGTTCTCCTTTAACCCCTGTGTGGTGTTCTCCTTTAACCCCTGTGTGGTGTTCTCCTTTAACCCTTGTGTTCTCCTTTAACCCTTGTGTGGTGTTCTCCTTTAACCCCTGTGTGGTGTTCTCCTTTAACCCCTGTGTGGTGTTCTCCTTTAACCCTTGTGTGGTGTTCTCCTTTAACCCCTGTGTGGTGTTCTCCTTTAACCCCTGTGTGGTGTTCTCCTTTAACCCTTGTGTGGTGTTCTCCTTTAACCCCTGTGTGGTGTTCTCCTTTAACCCTTGTGTGGTGTTCTCCTTTAACCCCTGTGTGGTGTTCTCCTTTAACCCTTGTGTGGTGTTCTCCTTTAACCCGTGTGGTGTTCTCCTTTAACCCCTGTGTGGTGTTCTCCTTTAACCCCTGTGTGGTGTTCTCCTTTAACCCTTGTGTGGTGTTCTCCTTTAACCCTTGTGTGGTGTTCTCCTTTAACCCTTGTGTGGTGTTCTCCTTTAACCCTTGTGTGGTGTTCTCCTTTAACCCTTGTGTTCTCCTTTAACCCTTGTGTGGTGTTCTCCTTTAACCCTTGTGTTCTCCTTTAACCCTTGTGTGGTGTTCTCCTTTAACCCTTGTGTGGTGTTCTCCTTTAACCCTTGTGTGGTGTTCTCCTTTAACCCTTGTGTGGTGTTCTCTTTTAACCCTTGTGTGGTGTTCTCCTTTAACCCTTGTGTGGTGTTCTCCTTTAACCCTTGTGTGGTGTTTTTTTTGTTACTCACCCAATGTTTGCAGCCATAACAATTCATGTGGAAATTATTTAAAGATGTTAACTTTATCTCAATTACAAGCAATCTATACAGCATAATGGTTAATATTTCCCATTTACTTCTGCCAGATCCCATTTATCAATAAAGGTGCTATTCGTTTTTTGTGACAAAACACGACTATAAATAAATAGAATTCCATTATAATCAAGACAAGAATGGAATAAATCATGTTTATCTTGAGAAATATAAATGAAACAAGGTGGAGGCAGAGGGTTATGGGTCCACACCTCTCCCCCAGACCTGAACACTGTGCAGAGGGTTATGGGTCCACACCTCTCCCCCAGACCTGAACACTGTGCAGAGGGTTATGGGTCCACACCTCTCCCCCAGACCTGAACACTGTGCAGAGGGTTATGGGTCCACACCTCTCCCCCAGATGCCTTTACTGTGTATTTAACTTGCTGCTTTCTCCAGGGTTCCCAGACATTGCTAAATGAAATTCAAGGACTTTCAAGTACTTTCCTAAGAACTATTTTTCATTTTAAAAGGGCATTTAAAAGGATACACTTCATTTTTAAATTGTGTTTTTATAGAAAAAAAATCTGATCCAATATTTATGGCTTAAAACCAATTTCCAACAATTAGTTACACTTTAAATTAAAAAAAAAAATCCTTTCTTGATTCAGAAAAAATTGCTCATGGGTTGATTTGAATTTCAAGGACTTTTTAAGCACCTTGTTAAAAAATGGGTTGTTTTCAAGGAATTTGTTTTAAAAAATCAAGCACTTTAAGCACTTCAAGGACCTTGTGCGAATCCCGTCTCTCTGCAGGACGTGACCTGGCTGGTCCAGGAGTTCTTCCCCGGCCTGCCCGAGCGCTCGGAGCAGGGAGACCTCTCTCCGGGAGACGCAGGCGACCTGAGCCCCAACCTGGAGGGTGGTCACGCCCAGTCTGCCACCTTCCTCGCCCCCCTGGAGCACCTGCCTGTTCAACACCAACACAGGAACCACCACCACCACCACAAGAGGTAAGAGGAGCCACACATGCCCAATCACATACAGTGGAACCTGGGGTCTGAATTTCACCAGACCAGACAATATCATTTCTTAATTGCTTTTACCATCTCAATATGTGGTATAGTCACGTAGATTCTGTTTGATCCATACCTGGAATAAGAGCCATTTTTGGAACTTTCTTAACCCTTTCACTGCCACACTACAGAAGGTGAACCTTTCACTAACCACACTACAGAAGGTTAACCTTTCACTACCACACTACAGACAGTTTACCCTTTCACTACCACACTACAGACGGTTAAGTGTGGTAGTGAAAGGGTTAACCTTGTGTAGTGTGGTTGTGAAAGGGTTAACCTTGTGTAGTGTGGTTGTGAAAGGGTTAACACTTTGGTAGTGTGGCAATATGAATCAGAATCGCAATTCAATCGCAATTCAGAATACAAGTCTGTTTTATTCCAGTGGTTGTACACATTTCCAATGTATACCAAAAATGTACAGCCACAAAACACAGAATACCGGTATATAATTAAAAGGTAATATTTGCTTATCTGTCTAGTGTTAGAAATTGTATCAAAAGATCAGTTAACGGTACTAGAGACTGAAAACATCTCGACATTCATGGTGCCATCTGTCTGAAGCACTGATTGGTGCCATCTGTCTGAAGCACTGATTGGTGCCATCTGTCTGAAGCACTGATTGGTGCCATCTGTCTGAAGCACTGATTGGGCCTTTAGGTTTTTAGATTAACCCTTTCACTGCCACATGACAGGTTAGCCCTTTACTATCACACAACCGATGGCGATGCATCGCCGTCGGTTGTGTGATAGTAAAGGGCTAACCTTCTGTATTGTCACAGTGAAAGGGTTAACCGGCTGTCGTGTGGCAGTGAAAGGGTGGCACTGGCTGGCAACGTGCCATGGTGATGGGTAGAAGTGACACACGTGCAGCCGTTATCTAAATGTAAGACTATTTGGTTATAATAATAATAATAATAAATTATACTTGTAGTGCACTTTTCGTTCACTATAGATCCCAAAGTGCTACAGGGTTAAAAGATAGTTAAAAAAGTATTATTATTAATAATTATACAATTAAAATTAAATTAAAAACAGTTAAAAACATAGTATGAACAGAAGATTTAAAACAACAGCACAAGAAAAAGATTTATCACAAGAAATAGCTAGCAATCAAAGGCCTTTTGAAATAGGAATGTTTTCAGGCCTGCTTTAAAAGAGGCTCTGTGGTGCCCTCAGCTGGATGGGGAGGCGTGGTGCAGCCGTGCAGAAGGCTTGGTCCCCCCAGGGTGCAGAGAGGAGCAGGCTACCTGCAGGTCTGAGGGTCCCCCAGGGTGCAGAGCCTGGTACTGGGGACCCGGAGGAGCAGGCTACCTGCAGATCTGAGGGTCCCCCAGGGTGCAGAGCCTGGTACTGGGGACCCGGAGGAGCAGGCTACCTGCAGATCTGAGGGTCCCCCAGGGTGCAGAGCCTGGTACTGGGGACCCGGAGGAGCAGGCTACCTGCAGATCTGAGGGTCCCCCAGGGTGCAGAGCCTGGTACTGGGGACCTGGAGGAGCAGGCTACCTGCAGGTCTGAGGGTCCCCCAGGGTGCAGAGCCTGGTACTGGGGACCCGGAGGAGCAGGCTACCTGCAGGTCTGAGGGTCCCCCAGGGTGCAGAGCCTGGTACTGGGGACCTGGAGGAGCAGGCTACCTGCAGGTCTGAGGGTCCCCCAGGGTGCAGAGCCGGGTACTGGGGACCTGGAGGAGCAGGCTACCTGCAGGTCTGAGGGTCCCCCAGGGTGCAGAGCCGGGTACTGGGGACCTGGAGGAGCAGGCTACCTGCAGGTCTGAGGGTCCCCCAGGGTGCAGAGCCTGGTACTGGGGACCTGGAGGAGCAGGCTACCTGCAGGTCTGAGGGTCCCCCATGGTGAAGAGCCTGGTACTGGGGACCTGGAGGAGCAGGCTACCTGCAGGTCTGAGGGTCCCCCAGGGTGCAGAGCCTGGTACTGGGGACCCGGAGGAGCAGGCTACCTGCAGGTCTGAGGGTCCCCCAGGGTGCAGAGCCTGGTACTGGGGACCTGGAGGAGCAGGCTACCTGCAGGTCTGAGGGTCCCCCAGGGTGCAGAGCCGGGTACTGGGGACCTGGAGGAGCAGGCTACCTGCAGATCTGAGGGTCCCCCAGGGTGCAGAGAGGAGCAGGCTACCTGCAGATCTGAGGGTCCCCCAGGGTGCAGAGAGGAGCAGGCTACCTGCAGATCTGAGGGTCCCCCAGGGTGCAGAGAGGAGCAGGCTACCTGCAGGTCTGAGGGTCCCCCAGGGTGCAGAGAGGAGCAGGCTACCTGCAGATCTGAGGGTCCCCCAGGGTGCAGAGAGGAGCAGGCTACCTGCAGATCTGAGGGTCCCCCAGGGTGCAGAGAGGAGCAGGCTACCTGCAGGTCTGAGGGTCCCCCAGGGTGCAGAGAGGAGCAGGCTACCTGCAGATCTGAGGGTCCCCCAGGGTGCAGAGGAGCAGGCTACCTGCAGATCTGAGGGTCCCCCAGGGTGCAGAGAGGAGCAGGCTACCTGCAGGTCTGAGGGTCCCCCAGGGTGCAGAGAGGAGCAGGCTACCTGCAGATCTGAGGGTCCCCCAGGGTGCAGAGAGGAGCAGGCTACCTGCAGATCTGAGGGTCCCCCAGGGTGCAGAGAGGAGCAGGCTACCTGCAGATCTGAGGGTCCCCCAGGGTGCAGAGAGGAGCAGGCTACCTGCAGATCTGAGGGTCCCCCAGGGTGCAGAGGAGCAGGCTACCTGCAGATCTGAGGGTCCCCCAGGGTGCAGAGAGGAGCAGGCTACCTGCAGATCTGAGGGTCCCCCAGGGTGCAGAGGAGCAGGCTACCTGCAGATCTGAGGGGACGGGTGGAGGATTGTGGAGTGGTGAGTTCCTGAAGGTAGAGGGGTGCGTGTCCGTTTATGCAGTTATGGGTGAGCAGCAGGATTTTGAGGTTGATCCGGGATGAGATGGGGAGCCAGTGTAGTGAGTGGAGGATGGGGGTTGTTAGCCCCCTTCGGGACTGTGATGCACCGAGTGAATACACCGTCCCTTATACCTTCATAGAAAAATCCCATAATTAACTCTGTCTCGCTTTTCTCTATCAAAACACTCGTCGTACAAGTATCGCAGAGAAATTTCAAAGGTACTCACAGTTGAACGAGGGTTTCGGACAGACAAACGCTAGGGTTTGAAAGCTCTGCGTTGCTAATAAAGATTTTAACAAATTTTTATAAACTGGTCAACGCGCCTTTATTTACGGCTTTGGGTGCCTGATGCGCTATGATCACAGCGCATCAGGCAGCTAAAGCCGCTTTGAGCCGTGTTGACCAGTTTATAAAAAATATTTTAAAAGTTTATTAGCAACGCCAAGCTTTCAAACCCTAGCGTTTGTCTGTCCGAAACCCTCGTGCAACTGTCAGTACCTTTGAAATTTCTCTCTATCTTTTGATAGAGAAAAGCGAGACAGAGTTAATTATGGGATTTTTCTATGTTTTCAGACTCTCATCAGAGTCCTGGTTGGCAGCTTGTGAATGAATGAATGAAAACTTTATTTAACAGATTGCAGAATGGGTACAATACAGTACGGCTCAATACACACAATTGTTAAGGGGATGCAGACCAGAGAAAGACTTTCGTCTTGTTTACATCAGGGTCCCCCATTTTCAATTCATAGTGACATTTATGACATACACAACATACATGCCATCATGACATTTATGGCATAGGGACATACATGATATACAGGTATTTAGTACTATATATATTGTGTTCATTTAAAATCCCATATAACATTAACTAGTATTTGATTTGATTTGATTTGTATTTGTCTCGAACATAGAAACATAAAACAAGTTTAAAAAACAAAAAGGTAAATAAATAGTCAAAGACTATTTCCATACAATAAGTGTTCGAGAAGGAACAGGGGGAAGTAAAACAACTTATCAAGCCCTGCCCCTTCCTTACAATATTTGACATTATAATTTAATAAAAATAATATAACAAATAATAAAAAATAAAATAAAAGTACAGTTTTTTATATATCCAAATATCCAAATGAGAAAAAATAATAGAGTCACATTACTGCTCAAGCTCCTCTCTCTCATGTGTCCATAAGTGCTTGTTTATAGCTACCTTTAAATGTATTGATATTTTTGCTTAATTTTATATTCGCATCCAGACCATTCCAGAGTGATACCCCACAAACTGCAATGCACATACTTTTTAAGAGTTGTACGTACCGTAGGTTGCTTTAAAGCTAATGTCCCTCTAAAATTCTAAACACTCTCTCTAGCCGTGAACATTTTTTTAATGTTGCTTGGTAATTTGTTTTTTATTGCCAGAAACATAATTTGTGCAGATTTGAATTTGATTAAGTCCATGAATTTTAATGTTTGACTGCTTACAAACAGACTATTTGTGCGATCTAAATATCTACCATGATGTACTATCCGTATGGCTCTTTTTTGCAGTGTATGAGATGATTGCAAGTTGTTATTAGCAAAATGTCATCTTAAAAGGAACAACAACCACATTAAAGGAAATTCCCGTACCATCTCCTCCAGAGTCAGACAAGAAGGTTTTACCTCTGTGTGTTCAGTTCAAAACTATCCAGCTGCACATTAGCACACTTGCTTGTTTGTACAGTGCCCCCCACCCCCCCTCCAATGTAAATTACCCAGTATGGTTGTCAATATCCCAATGTACCCAATCCCCCCCCCCCCCCCCCCCCACACACACAACCCCACCCAACCTCCTCCAATGTACAGTTTTTACATCAAATGTATATACTCCCTTTTCTTGACTCTTTTTGTATCACAAACAGTACTGTATTTGCAAATCTGGTTTGTCATAAATGTATAGATGGGTATTGAGCTGTACTGTATTGTACCCATTCTGCAATCTGTTAATAAAGTTTTCAATCAATCAATCAAGCCTATTAGCTTAGCACAATGAATGGAAGTTGAACACCTCTCCCAGAGGCAAGACAAACTCTAACCGTAACCAACTTCGAAAGAGTGCCTAAGCTTAACCGGCGAAAGAACTTGCCGTCACACGATTGGTGCACATGTCACATGACCAGAAACGTCAGTGGCCAATCAGATCGCGCAAACCGACAACCACCTTAGGGAAAGCATTCACGCCCATATTCACGCCTCCCGGAGTTTGAACTAGGCTACCGGTACTGTCCGCTTCCATTCATTGTGCTAAGCTAGGCTAACATGCAGCCAGATAGCTTTCTACTGAAGGCACAGAGAGGAAATTGGTATCTATCTTCTTGTCTGACTGCGGAGAAGACAGTAAGCACATTTCACATCATGTTGGCGTGCCTTTAAAGTCTAAAATAAAAAAAATAAAAGAAATAAGCATGGGTGGAAATTAACTAAGCACTTAGACTAATAGACAATTATGAGGTATTTGTACTTCCAACACAAGTTGTAAGTAAGCATTTGTACTCAAGTATTGTACTAATGTGCAACTTTGAATATGGGTTGTAAGTAACTAAGCATACTTTCCATAAAGGCTTTTGCATTATATACATCTAATAAAAGTGTGTACTTTTTAACTTTGAGCCAACAAGGCAAGGAAGTGGACCAGCAGCCTGTATGGCTTGACCTGTAGATGTTTGTGTAGGACTAGCCCTTCATTACAGAAGATATCTGCAGGACATCATGGAGCAAATACTTTCACTTTTGATCATCGAGTATATTGAATACATTCACTTGAGTACAACTTCAAAAGGAGGATGTTTAATTTGACCAAGTAGTATCTGTACTTTTACTTTATCTTAAAAGTGCCATCGCTAAAATGTTTATGTAGACATTTTCCTTTTAATAATACATCCAGAGCTTTTAGAAATGTGCATAATAAAAAAATTGCCCCCCCCCCCCCAAAATAAACGATTAATTTATTATTGATAATTTAAAAAAAATATTGGCAGGTCCAAAATGAATCTTGTTTACATGTTGCATGCACATATTGTTGTACATGTTGTGTACATCCCATTTTACCCAGGTGGAATGCAGCATATCGGATATTATGACAGGTAGGCTGGTGCTGTAGTGCGACATCTAGTGGCTGAATGTTATCATAGCACCTTTAAAAAGGGTTTGGGATCTTCCATCAAGATTAATGTAGCCAAGCAGTTGTATAGAAAAAACTAAAATGTTAGGCTGTGTCATGTTATATGTTATGTTAGATAAAGTTATAATAAATAAAGATAAACAGTAATGTGGCTGACTGAGCTTCTCTCCTTTATCCTGCTGCATCGCCAGGAGGAAGGCAGCTCCTCTGGACACCATCGGTTCTCTCAAGTCCCGCCCAGCAGCTGAAAGGTAAAAGAGGAGGCGGGACTCAGGCTCGGGGGAACTACACACCAGTTCAGAATTAATTCATGTTATTCCTAGACAACCCAAAGATATTGGTGAACACAAACTCTTTCAAATGCAAAAATGAGGGTGCTAAAACTATACCTGTGTGAAGTCATCAAGTATCCATGTTGCCCCCCTTTAACTTTTTTTTTAAAGACATGTCCATCTTTTTTCATTTTCTATGTACAATATAATAGACTTATCATTTTTACAATATACTGTATATATTTATAATGATGATGTCTCTTAAACAATCAAATCTATGACAATAGGACATGTTGCCGACGCTGTGCTTCTGTTGCAGGAGCCCGAGGACGACTGGGACGAGTTGAAGAATCACCGGCTGCCGTGTTCCTTCACCGCTTGTGTTGTCAACTTAACAGTGTAAACAAACATGGTGATTAACTAACTCGTTACAGTTATCATGTTTGTGCACTCCAAGTTATTTAATAACTTCTTTTAGACTAACCAAGCGAGACACTGCATCTCCCTCTAGTGGTTTTACATGTGAACTGGACAAATACATCTCTGTATGCATCTCTGTCTTAACTAAATGTTAAAACAAATAATAATAAAAGATTAAAAAAACAAAGACATTTCAAAGGCATGCCCTTATTCCATTAGGAGATAACGCAAATGAAGTATACAGTACAACATGCATATTCCCCAAACTTTTTTTTTCTCTTTAATTATTTTTCAAGCTACAGTTAAAGAAAACAATATCAGAATGCCGAAAATATAACTTTTTCTTGGCTATTTTCTCTCTTCACTTTCACATATGTACATTTGTCAAAGAACAAGGTATATACAGAGAATCTGAACCGTGGCGGGGAGGGTACATTAGCTTTTTGGGGACAAGACATGACTCTCCCACCACCACTGACGAAAACAAAAAAGGTAAAACCCAACCAACATAAAAAAAAAAAAACAATGCCACTACTCGTGTGACAACTCATCTTTCTGTACACACAACTACAGTCAACTTCGTTTTCAGAGACAATCATAAGTCCACCCTCTGATCTGAGAGATATCTCTTATCCTGCTTTTCAGAAAGCTAAGAAAAAGAAAAAAGAAAACGTTTTACAACCTTTCATGCTCGGTCTTGGGGCCACTTCTACACGGTAAAGCAAGGGCCCACCTTTCACTTCTGAACCAAACCACCCCCCCACCCCCCCCCGAATAAGATGTCTTTCAAAACAAAAAAACGCACACAAAATGGAAGTGGAAACAAAGAGACAAAAAGCTTAACAGGCTTCAATGTTCCAAAAAAAATAAAAAATAAGAAGTGTCATTTTTAGAGGGCTGTTGGTGGTCGACAAGCCAGATAGGAGAAGAAAAAAAGCGCCGAATCGCAAAATGTAGATAAACAAGCTACAACAGGTTAATTTAACTCTACTTTTACATCAGCTGAAAGCTAGTCATATCTGTAATTACACCCAAATATATCAGCTGAAAGCTAGTCATATCTGTAATTACACCCAAATATACAGCGGGACTGGAGGTCTGGGTCCCTGTTTAAAAGAAATAATAAAAAGTGCACTGTTGACTCCGTGCGCATTAACGCCGGCGATTCAACATTCAGATTTAATCTGGTATTTCTTTGAATAAAGAAACTCAAAAAACATCCTACAAGAGTGAGATCTCCAGGGCTTTAACGCTCAGTGAAGCTACTGAGAACCTAAGTAGACGAACGAGAAAATAAAAATGCCAAAATACAATCAAATAAAAACGAGCTGCCCCATCTAAGCACTAAGACACTTTCTGAACACATTAACAGGAGTGTCCCGCGTTCCTTCTCTGTAGCTCTGGGTTTGTCCAGGAGTGACAGGAGTGTCCCGCGTTCCTTCTCTGTAGCTCTGGGTTTGTCCAGGAGTGACAGGACTGTCCCGCGTTCCTTCTCTGTAGCTCTGGGTTTGTCCAGGAGTGACAGGACTGTCCCGCGGACCTTCTCTGTAGCTCTGGGTTTGTCCAGGAGTGACAGGACTGTCCCGCGGACCTTCTCTGTAGCTCTGGGTTTGTCCAGGAGTGACAGGACTGTCCCGCGTTCCTTCTCTGTACCTCTGGGTTTGTCCAGGACCTTCTCTGTAGCTCTGGGTTTGTCCAGGACCTTCTGTGTAGCTCTGGGTTTGTCCAGGAGTGACAGCAGCATTGCATTGATTACCAATTCAGAAGACGTGGCGGTTGCTTAAGTTGATCAAACGTAAGAAAATACTAAATTTTCTTTGGAACACTGACGGGTCTCATCAGTATCCTCGAGAAATTAATTTCCAATTCGTTGGCACGCAGCTCCCGCTGTGACCGAGTTGATATTTTTGTGCATATCTCTTAACGTCAAAATTAACCGTGAAGCCAGTCGAGACGGCCAATTTAATCAAGTCAGAAATAAACATTTCTCCACTGTAATTTTCATTTTCCATGTCCAGTTTTCAGAGAGGCAAAAAAGAGAAAAAATCTCCTTGATGGATAAATAAGAATGCTTGTGATTGTCAAAAGAAAACCTACAAACTGACAATACCAGTTGCCGTCCGGGTGGGTTCAGGCCATGTGTGCTGTAGGCATCAAAGAAAAACAATGGTGCCGAGAGAACAGGGGCGTGTGGCGTCTTCCCCCCGCGGTCCTCTAGGGGTCCTTCTTGTGCCCTGACCGTCGTGTGTCCCTGCACTTGTGGCAATAGAAGATGTCCGGAACGTTGGACTTCTTGATCTTGGCGCAGGACAAGTGGACCCATATGCTGCACTGGTTGCACTCGATCATCGGCCGGCCTGCAAACGGCTTGCCACAGTAACAGGTGATCAAGTCCCAAGAGTCGTCACCTGTGGAGCAAAAGGGTAAATTAGGTTAAAAAAAAAGGGTACTTTACTTGATGACCAACTCACCATTCAGTGCATAACAGGCTATTTATTTTACATTTATTTTGTATTTAATGGTGGGTTTGTTCTTGATTTATTGTGATGTTTCTTCTTGACTAGTTTAAAGAAGACTTGTGATTTTGGGCTTTTTTACAAATACATTTGATTTGAATGAAAACCGGGAGGAAGAGAAAGCAATGTCGGACAACTCGAGATATCCTAATCAGACACTGTTGAGAAATGAGACCAATTTGAAAAGATTCAAGAGTTCTCTCGCAGCGGAAAAGCACGATCATCACGTACCAGACTCCACCATGATGTCTTCGTCCGCGATCCAGGTCTCGCCCTCGCTGGAGCTCATCTCCGCCTCCCTGGTGGAGTCCTCCGCTTGCATCTTCGCGGCGAGACCCTGCGTGCTCGGCGTGTGCCCCGCCAGCTCCTCCCTGATAGGCTGGACGTCGGTGTGGGCGTGGCCGGTCTCCGAGTCCGTCTCGCTCTGAGTGGCCGAGCTCTTCAGCTTCTTCTGTGTTTTGGGTTGTTTGGGGTTTTTGCTCCGCTTGATGCGGGCCCTCTTCTCCCCCCCACTGCTGCCACTTTCTATGCCCCCGATGGAAGAGCCCAGAGACAACTTTTTCATTTTTTTGTCTTTCTTGCGCTCTGCCTTCGTGACCGCCTGGCTGTCGTACAGGGAGTCTTTGAGGCGCATCTTGTCCAACAGGGTGCTGTCCGAATGCATGCGCCGCATGCTCTTGCCCTTGTTAGCGCGGGCCTTGCGGACAAACGTGTGGATGGTGTGGATGTCTGAACTTCCGTCTCCCCAACTGGCACCCATAGAGCTGCCGCCTCCGCCACCCTCCGCTGACACGCCTGAACTGTGTGCAGAGCTGGAGGATGTGGGGGACCATGAACTTTCCTACAAAGAAAAAAAAATACAAAACAGAAAGAACCATCAGCATCTTCCCACAACTTGAAGGTAACAGGATTTTAAACTTGGGCCAGGACTAATATTCATAGTCATTTATAAAACAATAGAACTGAGAACTTACCTCTTTTGGGCTGGGGATGTAACCTGCATACGCCAGGACAAAGTTGCAGAACTTGTTGAAGTCTTCAACTGTCCTCTTTCTCCTCTCTGGAGGCTACAAGGAGTACATAAGATAAGATGATCCTTTATTAATCATTTAATCCCCTTGGGGAAATTCAGGGTCAAAGCAGCATGGGGGGGAGGGGGGATACAGGGTGGGGGATACAGAGCTTCACAGTTCTATACATTCCAGTATCTATATATACACTATAGATACAATATAAATACAAATACAATATAATATAAAAAAGTACAAAATAATATTTAATAATAATATTTATAAATAAAAAAGTATCTTTTAACATTAAAACATGTCCGGATACATGCAATGTAAAGCTCATACAACATTATCTCGAGGCAAAGCTCGGAATTACACTAGTAATAGCACAGGTAGTGAAGTTTGCTTACCAGAGGCTCCGTTTTGCACGTCAACAATGAATCTATGAAGGAGAGAAAAGAGAAACCGTTTAAGTGCAGAGAAAATGATTAGATACTTTAGCTTCAGTATACATCTATAGTTAAAACACAAGGGGAAGGATAATGTTAGCATTAGCTTGTTGATGTTAGCTAGCTCTCGCATTGCGGGGTTGTAACGGAAAGTGCTGCGGTAACGTTACTTTAGCGGCTCGGTGTTGCATCAACGGTGGCCACCGTCACACCTATAGGAACGGTGCTAAATCACGTTACTCTGTCAACAACCGCGGTTGGGCAGCTAGTGTGAACACTGACAGTACTATAACTAGGTTAGCCTGCCAATAGCATTAGTAGTTATCAACGTTAGCCCGGTTCGCTAACTCGCCATGTCATTATTATTTTTTTTTATATCTACCTAACGTAGACTAGCAGCACGTAATGCAGAATTATTCATTCACACAAAATGGCAAGCCAACGTTATAATGTCAACTAGCACCACCGTGAATATGTTATCGTGTCAATGTTAGCCGATAGTAACGCTTGGCCGATAGTAACGCTTGGCCGATAGTAACGTTGGCCGATGCTAACGTTAGCCGATACTAACGTTAGCCGACAGTTAACACTCGGTGCGGGGCTCGACGGCGTGCAGCGACAGTGTGGTCAGCCGAGGGGAGGCTCGCGGTACACTATGGCGTCTTCTTTGTAGGTTAACATTGTCACTCCTTGATACCGCAGCCCGACCAGTAACCACGCCACTGCTTGTGTTCAACAAGAGACGGGTTACAGTTGGCGTGGCTTGTTATTATGGGGATAATAATAATAATAACTACGGTAACGGTGTCAGCAGCAGCAGCTCTCTCGGCTAACAGCTAGCAGGGTGTGCTCTCTGCCGCCAGTCTGAACCTCACCACTCACCACCATCATCCAGTCAACAGTCGCGTCTTAAACAATAGTCATATTTATCGTGAGTTTGACCCCCATCGTCGGCAAACTTAAGCTACGATGATACATGTATTTGTGTGTGTTGTTGTAGCTAATGTCCGCTAGCTAGTGCTCTGTGCTGCCTGTGGCGCGGTGTTAGCCGAGGTGGCTGTTAGCTTGAATTCACCAGCATCACAATTGTGTGCAAATCAACATTAAACCACAACTTGGTGTCAAGTGGCTTGTTGTTGGTTTCACCCCGAATTTAACGCTATAACCCGTCACTTTACATCGATGATCTAACAATAGCTGAAAATAACAAAGTTACACACACACACAGTAGTAAGAAGCTAACATCTAGCGTCGATGCTAACTAACCCGAATGCTACCACAGCTAGCTCTCGTATTAATCCAAACAATAAGTCTTTGACGTGCCGATCAGACAGTGTGGTCACCGTGTGTGTTGTGACGACGAAGACATTACCTTGGTGGTCGGACATTATTTCGAGCATTGTCGCCTCGGCAACAACAACAAGGCCCTGCAGGCAGAGGGTTCCAGCGGCGAGGAGGAGCCCCGGCGCGAGGAGCTGTCCGCCCGGGCAGCAGGGGACCGGAGGACCAGGACCGAACCCGGGTCGTTGTGGATCCAACCGAGGGAGAAGAGAGACGACGCTAAAGCACCAAAGTAGAAGCAGAAAGCTCCTCTCTTCACGTCACACAGCAGCAGCAACAAGCTAACGTTAGCTCGCATGCAGCAGCAGCAGCTAGTATAATGTTTCTTCGTCACAGATTGCAGGAATAATAATCCGAGCAGCAGCGATCATCAAATGTTGCAGAACGAGAGACGGGCCGGCGGTGTGTCCTCCTCCTCCTCCGCGATCGCCACTAGCTGTGCACGCTGCCCATCATCGTGCACGAAAAGCGATTATTCTGCCGCCGGTTTTCAGCCGCAAGTTGGACGTTTTTTTTCATCAGCAATACAAGAAGCAACAAACGACGAGTTGGACTAAAAAAAAAAAAAATTGCGTGTCCGTGTCGTCGTCCTCTTGCGCGCCCGCCGCCTGGAGTCACCGCGGTGTGTGTGTGG